>NW_021703778.1:3325692-3368748 GCF_005190385.1 Monodon monoceros
AAGATGTGGTGCATATCTACAATGGAGTACGACTCCGCCATAAAAAGGAGTGAAGTAGTGCCATTTGCAGCGACGTGGATGGACCCGGAGACTATTATTACGCTTAGTGAAATAAGCCAGGCAGACACTGCATGACATTACTACATATGGAATCTAAAAAATAATACAAACGAATGTATGCAAAACAGAAATAATCTGATAGATATAGAAAACAATCTTGTGGCTACCGGTGGGGAGAGGGAAAGGGGGAGGGCCAGGATGGGGTAGGGGATTAAGAGGCGCAAACTACTATGTATAAAATAAATAAGCTATAGGGATATATTTACAGCACAGGGAATTATAGCCATTATCTTGTAATAATCTATAATGGAGTATAATCTGCAAAAATACTGAATCACTATGTTGTACACCTGACACTAACATAATATTGTAAATCAACTATACTTCCATTAAAAGAGCAAAGGAACACAGAGGTGGCTAGTAAGTCGCGCTCGAGTTGGGTCCACAGGCTGGAGGTTTCCCGCGGAGGGAAAAGAGCTGCAGGTTTGTGGTAGGTCGGAGTAAGAAGACCGGGTCCCTTGCCAAAGAAGTGACAAGGAAGCATTTCCCAGCCTCGCAGGCTACGGTGCCCATTCTCTGCTCAGGGTCTGATGCCTTATTTGGATTGCAAATGTGCACATGTGGCCCAGGGCGTCTGCAGGCTGAGCTGGCCCGTCCACTTTTAGGAGGCAGCCACCAGAGCCCTGGTTCTGATTCAGTGTCTGTGGAAGCTGACTTCTTGTACGTGGGGCTCCAATAGCCAACGCAAGCTCCCTGAATTCACACTCTACCCAAAGGGTAGACTTGGGGGCCGGGAAGGCTACGCTCTGTAGGGACACGATCGATGTCTAATGTTGGAGGGAGCTCCCCTTATAAAGAGACACAGGACCTCAAAGACTTCCTAACTTGGGAAACATCCATGAGATAGTATGTGAAGCATTCAGCTTATAAACTGTGTGTGTGGAGGAACCGCATTCCGATAAATAAATATACGCACATGGCTCTCCATGTGCTGTGTATGTGTGCACATACATTTAAAAGATCCTGAAGTGACACACACCAAAATGTTAGCCATGGCTACCTTGCGGGGAGGGGAAGGGGGCTTAAAGGTGACTATTATTATATTTCCTTTTCTTAACCGTATTTTCCCATTTTTCTATAATAAACACATATAACTTAGGTAATTTTTTAATATTCTTTTTAAAAAGAGCACCTGGCAGGTTTCTTATAAACAGGTATTGAAAACCCACGGTTTAGGGGTTTTGTTGGCAGGCATGGGGGTAATGGCTTAGGGAAGACGTGTACGTTGTTTGCGGTTGTTTATTGCTGTGTCGCTTTATTGCAGTGTAGCCGAGGGATGGGAGGTGCCCATGTGGTTTCGGATCACACCACGCTGCTCACATAAAATCACACCCAGGGTGGCTCTCTGTGTTGTCATTCTCACTTGACTAACCATAAATAAACCCACTAGATAATAGCTGGCTGGAACCAGGCCACATAATCCCTCCATAATCAGGCTTTTATACTCAGTCCAGATCACTATATGCTCACCGCTTGCTGCCTGAGGTTGGGTAGAAACCACTTAGTCACAAAGCTCCAAAAGACCACCTCTCTCTCGGCCCTACTAAGTGGAAGCCTCGTTGAAGCCAAGATGCTGTCTTGTACTCGAAATACTTATTAGCAGTTCTTAACAACCCCTACACACCCACATGCAGCCTCCTGGCTTTATCCTCGGCCCCTCAGAACTGAAAAAACTTCGATGGATTTCGTTCTCAGCTGAGCTCACCATCATAGAAACCCATGCGCACACAGGGTCATCTATCTAATACGCTTACACGAAATCATTCGTATCCGTCTAGTGCCTAAGAGCGTGGATTTTGGAGTCAAATGGTCTTCAGCTGACTAGCTTTAGGGGCGTGATTTTATTTATCACACTAACCCCACGAGAGTATTCAATACCACGCTCCATTTTACAGATGGGGAAGCTGAGGCTCACAGGAACTTGCTCAGGGTCTTGCTCAGGTAAGTGGAAGCTGGAAACTGAGGCCACAGTTCCCTGACCCCAGACCCTGTGCTTTTTGTCTCCTGCCAGGTTAGCCCCACCACTCCTACAAGGATCAGGCCCAGTGGGGATGTGTCCATCCTAAGGACCAATGTCACCATGTTTGAGATGACCATGGTTTTGTTTCCCAACAAACTTTCCAAGGAACAGACCACACTGTCTTTCCCCTTTTCTTGCACCTTCCCTCCCACTTTACACACACACACACACACA
Organism: Monodon monoceros; assembly: GCF_005190385.1. Lineage (NCBI taxonomy): Eukaryota > Metazoa > Chordata > Mammalia > Artiodactyla > Monodontidae > Monodon > Monodon monoceros. Next base: position 3,328,007 of record NW_021703778.1, read on the forward strand.
CACACACACACACACACACACACACACAGTCTTCATGAAATAACAACTTGCAAAGAGACTAACGGCGGCTTCAGAGACTGCTGGGGCCACAGGACAGCACAACCCCAGGCAGTGGCTCACTCACTGCTGTGAGGATCAAGGTCCCCTCGAGAGAGTCTGAGGTGGGACCACTCCCTTGTGTGTTAGGATGGTGGAGGGCTCAGCCGTCTTTCCTAAACCTCCTTGCAAGCCACAGCTGGAGGATCCCATGGAGAGGCTGGGCAGCGGCCATTCCAAGGAGGCTCTAAGAAGCTCAAGTGATGTGGCTTCCCTGCCCTTAGTCTACTTCACAGGGTGGCTGTGAAGCTCTCAGAAGGTGTCCTGGGAGGACGGATTTTGACAAAACATAGTGTGTGACTCCTGTGAAGGTGTCATCACCCCTGAGTAGAAGCCGGTCACCACGGTGACCATCTCATAGGGTGTCTGTCAAAGCTCCTGAAAGGGCAGTATCATCAAGAGACCACAAACACGGGGGAAACCTTGAGGGGCAGAAAAGCTGGAAGGGAATCCTTGGAACACAGATCTCTTCCTCTGAAAAATGGGGCTAATCGTATGTGAGTGTGTGGATACATCCAGCACAGGGCCTAGATGTATAGCGAGCCTTCCAAGAATCTCTAGTAGAGAAGATCTAACTTGATTTTTAAAACTTAATATCACAAATGGACTTGTTTACAAAACAGAAATTGACTCACAGATATAGAACACAAACTTATGGTTACCAAAGGGGATAGCGAGGGGGTGAGGGAGGAGATAAATCAGGAGTTCAGGATTAACAGATACACACAACTATATATAAAATAGATAAACAACAAGGACCTACTGTATAGCACAAGGAACTCTAATGTCTTGTAATAATGTATAACCAAGAGAACGTGAAAAAAGAACATATATTTATATACATGTGTGTAGCTGAATCACTTTGCTGTACACTTGAAACTAACACAACATTGTAAATTAACTATACCTCAATGAAAAAAATTTTTTAAATAAACAGAAATAAAAATTCAGGACTACAGAGCAGAGGGATTAAAGCCATCTAGCACATGCATGGAAGAGTCGGAACCTAAGCCCCAGACCCCGGACATCATGCAACTGACCACGTTATTCCCAACAGGAATGCAACCAGTGTGCATCGCATGACTGGATGGCCGAATATAGCTCTGATATAAACTCACCTTCCCAAACTCAGCCCTGAATTCAAATGCTTTCTTAAAAAAAAAAAAAAAGAAAAAAAAATTAATATCAACCTCAAGACCCACATATTAGCCCAGCCAGCTGCCCCTCCCGCCAGCAGGTTCACTTGTACAAACTAATCCTGTCCCCTGGTAAGGAGAAGCACGCTGAAACATGCCATTGTTCACAAGGCAATTATCGTAATGAGGCAAAGCAAACTGAATGCGGGGCTAATCCAGCTGCTGTGTTGATAAAGCATAACAAGGGTGGCCGCTCCAGAGCACAACCGCAGAGTTAATTTGCGCTTTTCTCCACCAGCCCGACGCTGCCTACACCACAACTGCCCTCATAACTAAACAGGAGCTAATTACACGTTAATTACCCAGCCCTGGGTCAGATCCCAGCAGTTGCAGACAGCCAAAGGCTAAGCCCACGGATTCTTCCTTTGAGCTCTGCACAGAAGCTAAGTTGGGGTGTCCAAATCTTTGCAGTGGGTCCTCACCTCCTTGAAGACACATTCTTTGCACAGATGAAGATAATTCTGCGGGTGAGGCTGGCAGCCACTTCCCCACTTCCTCATTCTTGTCTTCCAAGATTCCCCCAGCCCCCCAAATATTTTTCCCACTTTTCTTCTCTCTGCACAGAACATTATATCGGGTAGAACTTTAGCAAAAGTAAGTTAATAAATTAAGTTACTGTAAACGAAAAGGTTATATGCTGTATGATTCCATTTATATAACGTTCTGGAAAAGGCAAAACTATAAAGGCAGAGGACAGGTCACTGTTGGCAGGGGTGGGGATGGAGGGAGGGCTACTCCTCCAAAGGGAATCTGGGACTGGTAGAACTCTTCCCGTATGATTATGCTCGTGGAAACACAATACGTGGGCATATGCAGTTGTCAAAACCCACACAGCTGTACACCACAAAGGGCAAATTTTACTGTATTGCACTTTACGTAAATTAAAAATAAATGTAAAAAATTAAAAATAAATGTAAAAAGAGAATGTGTTCTCTCTCAGACAGTTTTTCCTTTTAATTTGTCTTTATCATTAGAAATTGCCAAGCCATCGTTTTCTGACAGAGGAAAGCTTTGAAATTCTAGCAAAAAATGGGAGACCGCTTTTTTCACTAATTTGTAATAAATGCCCTCTATCTATTGTGTTTGAAATGATTAAGCAGGTGTGGATTTTTTCTTCCCTGGGAATGCGAAACGAGTATCTGCGAAAACAGAGCGTGGCAAAGGTTTGAACAATTGTCCGGTGAGATCAGTAAAATCTTAATCTCTATGACGCCAAGAGACTAGGCTACCAAGTGGAAAGTTCGTTCAATTCCCCAGCTGTTCTGTCTCTGTGTGTCCCCCATCGACGTGGCTGTTCAGGTTTCAGATTGTTCGGCTGGTGCCAGGGAGACGCCACCATAGCTGGCAGCTTTCCCCAGTGACACACTGTCTTTACCCTTCCTCAGCTCCCTTCACTGGGGCAGCTACAGCCTGAAGTTCTTCGTCATCTCATTTCGACAGCAGTTGCTTAAAGAAGACAAATCAGCGACTTTATGATGAATTATAATACGCATCATTCTTTGCTTCTCCCTGGAACCCGCACGGCAACTCCACAGAAAAGGTGATGCAACACGGCAGCCCGAAATATCCCAAAGGTCATTCATTGTCACGGCAACCTGAACACTTACACCATTTCCAAAATAATCACACCAGAACTGACAGACAGTTTTGCATTCATTTGTAATGTTAAGTACTTAATCAACAAGTTAAATATTCTTCAGGTTCACAAGAATGATGACAACCTCTGAATAGTTTTCTATCACTTAAGCGGGGTTTGTCTGATTAGGGCTGACAGATGTATATAACAAGCAGCTTTACCTACATGCTTTTTTTTTCTTGTTGGGAATATGATAATGCAATAAAATTAGATCTTAAGATGCTTGCATGTTTATGCCTTGAAAATCGTATGCATACCTTTGCTGCAGACACAAAAGGAGAGGAAGTAGACAAATGCCATATGATATCACTTACATGTGGAATCTAAAATATGATACAAGTGAACCTATCTACGAAACAGAAACAGAAACAGACTCATGGACATAGAGAACAGAATTGTGGTTGCCAAGGGGGAGGGTGTGTGGGGAGGGATGGAGTGGGAGTGTGGGATTAGCAGATGCAAACTAGTATATATAGGATGGATCAACAACAAGGTCCTACTGTACAGCACAGGGAACTATATTCAATACCCTGTGATAAACCATAATGGAAAAGAATATAAAAAAGAATGTACATATATGTATAACCGAATCACTTTGCTGCACAGCAGAAATTAACACAACATTGTAAATCAACTATATTTCAACTTAAAATAAAAGTCAACTTGAAGACAAAGGAGAGGAAATAGTCTTAGAGATCGATTCCTAATGCATCTGCTGTCTGTCCACCGCGTGTCATGCGTCTACAGTGTGGGGGGCATACCATGGAGGTAAACCCTTAAACTCAATTTGTAGAACCACAGACTCTCCAGTTAGCAGAGGCCCGAACAGTGGCTCTGATGAGCTTATCCTGAGTGCAGGGCATAGGAGCTTATTATAGAAAAACACATCAACTGGGTCTGAAGCTGAAAAACTCTAAGGAACCAAGACAGCTCTGGGGACCAGTGACTAGACTTGCCTCTCAGGCCACACACTCCCTCCCATCCCTCCCAAAACCAACCCCTTCTTCCCACCGCCTCCCACTTTCAGCTTACTCGTGGCCCTCTGTGACTCCTCTGGCCTCTCCCTGACATCAAACTGTTGCCAACTTTCTGGTTCACACTGTACTTCTCAGTGTTTAAAGCTGAGACGGAAAGTTTGGTTGGCTCAGCACACTTTCGCACGCCAGGCCCAATGACGGACGTAATTGCATGTCACTATCAGTCAGTGAATTGACAGCCCGGGATCCGGTGTCAACCCAAACTGCTCAGGCCAAAGTGGTGGAACATAACACGGAACACAGCCATCTTGGCCGCAGGGGCTCTGGGTGGGCAGTTCCCGTTAGAAAGCAGGGCTAGTAAGGCTGAGCGGGTGCTGTGCCTATGGCTAATAGTTGAGCTTCCTCTACGGCAGGGGTGTCAACTCCAAGGCCTACACTAGCCAGGCAGGCTATGGAAATGAGCTAAACCGACCTGGTCAAGAGGATGCACTGCAGGAGTGGGAAAGACTTTGAGGAATTAGAGAACACAGCCTGGGGTCAAGGGAAAGAGACCACTAGCTCTGGCTGATTGGTCAACATGCAGAAAAGAGGGCTTCGTGTTGGCAGATCTTCTAATTTTTCAGCAGACACCAGAAATCTGGTATTTTATGTATAAGCTCCCAAACTTTAATGTTGGCTCAAACTTTTTAAATCACGTGGGTCAACCAAAACATCCCATCAACCAAAACATTCCCTCACTGCTTTCACTTCCTGACCAACTGATGATCCTCAGCCTCCAGCACCTCCCAAACACACAGCCATGAGGGACGCATCACCATGTTTGAAGGAAGCCCATGCTGTTCTCCAACAGTACTGGGGTCATTTAAAATTCCTTCATATATTTAGAATTAACATTGTTTAAATGGCCATACTACCCAAAGCAATCTACAGATTTAATGCAATCCTTATCAAAATACCCATGACATTTTTCACAGAACCAGAACACATAATCCTAAAATTTATATGGAACCACAAAAGACTCAGAATTGCCAAAGCAATCTTGAGGAAAAAGAACAAAGCTGGAGGCATAACCCTTCCGGACTTCGGACAATACTACAAAGCCACAGTCATCAAAACAGTGCGGTACTGGCACAAAAAGAGACATATGGATCAATGGAGCAGAATAGAGAGCCCAGAAATAAACCCACACACCTACAGTCAATTAATCTTCAACAAAGGAGGCAAGAATATACAACAGAGGAAAGACAGTCTCTTCAGCAAACGCTGTTGGGAGAGCTGGACAGCCACATGTAAATCAATGAAGTTAGAACACTCCCTCACACCACATACAAAAATAAACTCAAAATGATTTAAAGACCTAAATATAAGACATGACACCATAAAACTCCTAAAAGAGAACACAGGCAAAACATTCTCAGACATAAATTGTAGCAATATTTTCTTAGATCAGTCTCCCAAGGCAACAGAAAAAAAAGCAGAAACAAACAAATGAGACGTAATCAAACTTAAAAGCTTTTGCACAGCAAAGGAAACCATAAACAAAACAAAAAGACAACCTACAGAATGGGAGAAAATATTAACAAATGATGCAACCAACAAGGGATTAATTTCCAAAATATACAAACAGCTCATACAAGTCAATTTAAAAAAAAAACCCAATCAATAAATGGGCAGAAGACCTAAATAGACATCTCTACAAAGAAGACATACAGATGGTCAACAGCCACATGAAAAGATGGTCAACATCACTAATTATGAGAGAAATGCAAATCAAAACCACAATGAAGTATTACCTCACTCTAGTCAGAGTGGTCATCATGAAAAAGTCTACAAACAATAAATGCTGGAGAGGGTGTGGAGAAAAGGGAACCCTCTTGCACTGTTGTTGGGAATGTAAATTGGTGCAGCCACTATGGAGAACAGTGTGGAGGTTCCTTAAAAACCTAAAACTAGAGCTACCCTATGATCCAGCAATCCCACTCCTGGGCACATATCCAGAAAAGGTGAAAACTCTAATTTGGAAAAATATGTGCACTCCAATGTTCATAGCTGCCCTATTTACAGTAACCAGTACAAGGGACCAACCTAAGTGTCCATCAACAGACAATTGGTTTGGGCTTCCCTGGTGGTGCAGTGGTTAAGAATCCACCTGCCAATACAGGGGACATGGGTTCGAGCCCTGGTCCAGAAAGATCCCACATGCCGCGGAGCAACTAAGCCCATGAGCCACAACTACTGAGCCTGTGCTCTAGAACCCTCGAGCCACAACTACTGAGCCCGCGTGCTACAACTACTGAAGCCCGCATGCCTAAAGCCTGTGCTCCACAACAAGAGAAGCCACCACAATGAGAAGCCCGCACACCGCAGCGAAGAGTAGCCCCCGCTCGCCTCAGCTAGAGAAAGCCCGCGCTGCAACAAAGACCCAATGCAGCTAAAAATAAAATAAATTTTTAAAAAATTATTTAAAAAAACCAAAACAGACAATTGGTTTAAGAAGATGTGGTATATTTATACAATGGAATGTTACTCAGCCAAAAAAGAGAATGAAATAATGCCACTTGCAGCAACGTGGATGGACCTAGAGATGATCATAATAAGTGAACTAAATCAGACAAAGACAATTATATGAAGTCACTTACATGTGGAATCTAAAAAATAATAGAAATGAATCTACATACAAAACAGAAACAGACTCACAGACATAGAAAATGAACTGATGGCTACCCAAGGGGAAGGGAAGGTAGGGAGGGATAAATTAGGAGAAGGGATTAACAGATACAAGGTAAATATTAAACATCAAATACATAAACAACAAGGATTTACTGTATAGCACAGGGAACTATATTCAATATCTGGTAATAACCTATAATGGAAAATAATCTGGAAAAAATATATACACGTACTTTGTTGTATACCTGAAACTAACATAATATTGTAAATCAACTATACTTCAGTTTTAAAAAAAACAATAAACTTCCTTCAGATATTTGAATCTAAATCTGTCTCCCCCCCCCACCCAAGTCTGTCTGTTACGACGTAAAGGGAAAAAAATCGAAAGCCCCTTCAACGTGGTAGCCAAAGGCCTGCTTGAAGACAACTCCCCACCGCTCCTCGTTTCATTTCTTCAGAAAATGTGTCAAAACTGGCCCTGGGCCGCGGAGGGTAACAGAAAATGGGAAGACGATGCAGGAGAGATGGAAGCACTTCCATCCACCCCTTCCAATGTTTTGGGTTTTTTCTGACAGCTGCTCTCGCGCTCAGGCAGAAGCAACTCTTTTCCTCTCCCCGTCCTGCGAGCCCCGGCACTCAGAGCCCCGCTCTGGCCGCGCTCGGCCGCATTATGGGTTGTCAGGCCTGTAGAAGTTCACCTGGGGGCCCACCTTCCATCCTAAGAGCTTCTACGGGAACACGCGTTCTGATTGCAGCGGCCCACTTACAACTGACCTGAGAACACAGCTCGTCCCTAACTGGAATCTGCCTGTACGCGGGAGCCCAGTCATCACAAAGGGGACACGGTTCATTACCAAAGGAGCATGGAAAGCACAGGGCACTGAGCCTGACGACACAGAGGGTCTTGCGGATGGCGGGAGTAGGGGGTTCCCTGGAGGCCCAGGAAGTGTGCGCTCAGCTGTCAAAGGGAAGCGGGGTCCTGACAGAGCCCTCAAAGGAGGGTGAAGAGCTTTAGATCCAGGACGCGTGGCCGGGAGGGGCCGGCGTCTGACTCTCCCCTTAGGGGAGCTTACCATGGCCTCAGGCCGCAGGGTACCGTCTTCCCGGCTTCTGATCAGAAGTGGGGGGTCCTGACTGTGCCTGGAACTCCGTGGGGCTGCCCGAGAGCCTGGCTCCGCCTGCCAGCTCTCCGCAGCCAAGCCTCGCCTTCAGGCCCGTCGGGCTCCAGAAGCATCTCCGAGGCCCGGGCAGGCGCCAGGCCCCGCCCGGCACGCCGAGGAGCCCGAGGGGAGGGAGGCCGCTCAGCCCTCCCTTCTCGTGGGAGGTGCTGGCAGGTGTGCGGCCAGGTGGGCGGGGCCCCTGCTCCGGGGGCGGGGCCGGGAGCAAGGACCTGTGAGGAAAGCGTCCCGAGCGCTCCTCCCCCACCTGGCCTTTCCCATCACAAGGATGCTGAACACCTGGGGGCGGGGGAGGGGCACAGGGCCAGTCGGAGTCCAGCTTCTCAGCCAGGAATTTGATTTGGGGTCCTACGTTTACCAGCGTGGACCAGACTCTTCTGAATCTCACTTTCCTCAACTTTAAAGTGGAGATAAGGGTACAGTCGGTTCTGCCACAATCCGACAAGGGCGTTCCTGGAAATCACCCCTCTACGCAAAATCGCACGATTAAAACTACAGGGCTTACGGGGAAAATGGGGTTAGGGACACACCCAAAGCTAATAAAAATGGCAGCGCTGGTTTACACAGGTTCCGTGGTTTAGAAATTCCTAAGCACTACGAATACGTCTGGCGCTTTACCTTGAATAAGACCTGAAGTTGCTTGGGAAGCGGGTGTCGGTGAGTGAGTTGTTGTGAGGTGGGGGAGGATTACCTGAAATCGGACGGAAAGTGGTAGCACCTGGTGTGCAGGGGCGTGGCTCCCTGTTCGCCGTGAACCCAGGTAGCTGGAGGTGTTGGCGGGGGTCTGTGTGTGTTTGCGTCTTGTATCCCCGTGCAGCTCAGGGCGGCTGGGTGCAGTCTTCTGCGTTCACCTAGCTTTGGGTGCGTGTGGACAAAATCACACGGAAGCAAACGCAAAATTCACACCATGCTCGAGTTGTTCCCTAGTATATTAATTACGTCGAAACAAGTTCTCATTTTTAAAACGAGTGTTACAGCAGAGCTGGCTATACTAACGACCTCATGGGGGGATGTCCTGAGGATTACATTAGATAATTCACGTACCTGTTGAACCCAGGGCCCGACAAGTGGTTAATACCTGTTTTTAGTGTAATGAATAGACTTCAAACTATTATATTCCGAACAAATCAGGGGATGAATCAGTGAATGCAAGAATGCTGAACTGTGGAGTAGGGAGGGTGGTGACCTATGTGAGGACAGGCTGGAGAACCGAGGCGCAGGCTGTGCTAGCCCTGCGATCAGGAAGACAAGAGAGCCCCCTCCCTGCCCCTGTTATGTGAGGATGACCACAGGGGTACCAGCCACCGCTGTGCAGGCCCCAAGGCCTCATACTTACACCTTACATGTGGCCGATCAGGAACTTGGGCTGGGCTCAGCTGAGCGATTCTTCTATTCCTCTGGTATCAGTGATATCACTCAGTGTTACTCAGCCAGCAGATGGGCTGGTCTGGAGAGACCAGGATGGCTTCACTCGCATGTCTGGTGCCTTGGCTGGGAGGCCAGGCCCCGCGAGGACTGCCAGTCAGAGCCCCTACATGTCACCTCCCCAGCACGCTCAGACTGCTTGCAAGTTCCAAAACCCTGGAAGTAAATGCTGCAAGGCTTTTTCTCACCTAGCCCTGGGAGTTCCGGCACATCACTTGTGCTGCCTCCAACTGGTCAAGTGAATCAGCCCACTGAAGATTCTAGGACAGACAGACTGGGGGAAGTGCAAAGACCCTGGGGCCACCTCTGATCTACCACATCGCCCTTGAAAACTCCACTCCAGCATCATGTCCAGAATTCCGGACGGAGTGTTCTGCGGCAGACGACCCCTGGGTGCCCCCCTCCCCCGTCCACTGTGCACATTTCTGCCATTGTGTGTGGTGCCCTGGGCTGTATGCATTGCTGAATCTAACGTTGCCCATGGGTTGCAAGCTCCTGTGGGGTAGGGACTAGTTTCATTCCATGTTGGACCTGGAGCATCCTCGTGTTGAATCTGGTACCTGAAAGACCCTCAATAAAGCTGGAATGAATAATAAACAAGTGTAAAGGACCAGCTCTACCTCTTCTGTTCAAAGCCTCCAACGCCTCACGAGCAGGAACTGTGGCTCTTCCCTCGTGTCCCCAGCACGTAACACACTGCCTGACACCTAGCTGACACCGAATCAGTGTTTGTTGAAAACCCAAGTACAGCCGTGCACACGGGGCCCCCGCTACCCCGCCGTGGCTGACAGGCCCGGTGCTGTGGCCCCAGCAGAGTGGGGAGGTTGACCTGAAACCAAGTCCTGAGTGTTGGGACTTCTGGTTACGGTGGATAGAGCCAGGAGTTAGAGCAGGTCGTGACTGTGAACCCCGAGGGACAGGTACAGGGAAGGGGCCGGGGACAAAGAGGAATAGACGGCAGCTCTCCCGTCTCCGGGGCCACTCAGTGCGGAGACGCAGGCTTACACACAAGGTGCCAACAGTTCCCAAACTGCTCTGCACGAGGCCTGCCTACTAACGCGTGACGACAACTGGCCCCAAAGAGAGACAGCTTTGGGTTTGATTCAAGCACGAGAGCTTTGGAAAGAGGGGACCTGGCCACAGAAAATGATCATTTAGCAATGAGGGGGCTGTCAGTTACCGGGAGCAGTAAACCAGGTGCTGCCTCTGTGGCTATTTTAAGCCTAATCTAACTTAGCGCTTGGACTACTAGGTGAGTGCTATTTATAAGGGGTGATATGGACCAAAGGCGTTGGAGGCTTTGGTCTTGGGGCAGGTGGGCGCCCACTACGCCCGTGGATGCCCAGCTCTGCAGGTGGTCACCCAGCCCTGAGGACAAAAGCCACCGGCCCGCAGGTCACAGTTCAGCCCAGGCTCCCTGCATCCAGCCTCAGGCCCCACGTGGCTGGGGCCTCTGGGTGCTCACCAAGCACAGAATGTGCTGGAAGATCCAGGGCTTGGTCCCGCCTTGCCTAACCCTCCAGGAAGACAAGATGAAATGGCTTGTCCCAGCTGGGCGGCCCCCTTCCTCACACAGGCCTTCGGTCTCTTCCAGCGGACACAAAGAACTGGCGTCCACGTGCCTCCTGGTAGTGGCGCAGAGACCAAGCTGAGCTTTGTGACAGACCCCAGCCATCCTGGAAACCTGGGCTTTGGCTTCCCAGGCAGGCCCAGATTGCCTGCGGGGACTTTTTCCAGAACAGATGGGAGATACGCACCCTGGTTGGAGAGGCAGTCTCTGTGAGCAGAGCCCTGGGCCTGGCTGGGGGCGTGCGGGGGGCTGCAGAATCCCCCCTGCCCTGTCCCAGCAGAAGCCTCAGCGGAGGACAGGCTCCCCCAACGGAACCAAATGACACAAATCAGGGCACAGCGTGCGAACCAGCCAGCTCGCTGGAGGTGCCAGGGTGACTGGGCCAGCACCAGGGGGGCCTGGCTGTAGGAGATGCTGTGAGATGCAGTGAGGGTCCAGTATGAGGTCCTCTCCAAGCCCTCCTGAGAGCAGCAGTAAACCCAGAGGTAGCTGGGAGCTCATCTTCACCCCCACGCTGCAGTGAGAGACCTGGCAGCCTGCTGGGGAGCACCTTCAGAGGCCCCTGGGCACCACAGCAGGGTTTGGGCTGTAACGCAGCGGCATGCAGGCATCTCGAGAGCTCTGAGCCTCCCCGGCATGGGGCCCGCCCTCCAGGCACTGCTGCCCCGCCCAGCCTGGGCACGGAGACGGTGACCCATTGTCAACTGGACATGTCCCTTTTCTGTTGGTGAGACATCAGGTGCTCACAGGGGACCCCCTTGCGTTCTGTTTGGTGGCAGGGTGATGAGCATCTGCCCAATTTCCAGGCCCGGGTGGCCAGGCATTGATGAGGGTCAGAGGCGCTGTACTTGTCCTGGGGACGGGTAAAAGGAAGAGGAAAACTCCCATGCAGAGCGATTCCAACTGAAGCTTCCCTCTTGCCTGGAGAGAGGCCAGCCACCGAAGTATGTTTTTCCTTTGTCATCTTTAATTCGTAAGCTGGTGACAATGGAAGTGGAAGCACCCATGGAGGGCGGGGAGCGTTGGTCATGAAATAGGAGCAGGTGGCCGGCGTCCCGAGCGTGCACAGACAAGGGCGCCTTGCCCTGCAGCCCGGTTCCCCAGGCTGCTCCTTGGCTAGCCCTGTTCTTTGCTCTCTGAGGGTCACAGACACGCCTTTTCTGTTTGGAAATTTCGACCTGGCCTCCTGGGCTTCCCCCCTTCTCCCATTCCTCAAGGAGGCTGTGCTTTCTCAGAAATGTTCTTTAGCTGGTGACAGGCAGAAGGCCCACTGTCCTGCAGTGCTTTTACAGGGGAAATCCAGCTCTCGGCTTCCGGTAAAGGGGGCGGTGGGGAAGGGTGGGAGTGCCGGGCACTTCCAAAACTGCCCTTTCCTCTCCTCCGGAGGCAGGGAGCCCGGCCTTCCCCAGCCTTTACCTCCAGGGAGAATGTCCTTCCCGAGCTTACATCCTTTTCCTTCCTGTGTGTGGGGCAGTATTTTCTAAAAGGCGACGCACACACCTCATTCTCCAGACATTGAGGGAGACCAGGGGCTTCTTCCCCTCGGTGGGCAGGGCTGGCCCAGAGCTCGCTGAGCTGTTCCCGTAAAACCGTCGAGACCTTCCCTGAACCACAGTCCTGCACGGTGGCAGGCCCCGCCCCTTCCCCCTCTGTATCTGCCCCAAAGAGCCTCTGTTCTTGCTTTCGGTCATCTTTTGAGTTCATACCTCAGCGGGTCTGTCACTGGGCCCCCAGGCCTGAGACACAGGTGAATGGGAGTCGGTGAATTCAGAGTAAAAGAGTGTGTGTGGGTGTGTGTGTATAAAGAGACAGACAGACAGACAGACAGAGACGGGGAGTTTGCCTGCAGTCATGTCTTGCTGCTTTGGACTATTTGACCATTTGTGCAAAAAAAAAAAAAAACAGTACTAGAGCCACACGCTAACATCACAGAATAATAGTAAGTTCCCGATAACGGCTAAAACGTGGGCATTCCTTGAGTAGAAAGCTCGCTGGGTGCCAGGAGCTGTTCCGAGCACGTTTCCTGCGTGAACATGTGTTAGGCAACCTCCACGATCCTGGGAGGTTAGTGCTGGTTCCATTTACCCCACTTTCCATGGAGGAAGGTCTGAGGGAGGACGGCGGATAGAGCCTTCCAAGTTTCTGAGCAACTGGAAGCCCTTCAGGATTTGGGGGGACAATTAGGCAGAGCGGGGCTGTGACCTCTGGGTGAGTGACTTGCTACGTATTTAACTGAAATCCTCATTTTTTTCAAGGGGCCCGCGCTGATAGAAGCCCTCGGACATCAATGCGAGAGGGCAGCCGTATTTGTAGGACCAGAGAAAGACCGGGTAGGCGAAGAGGCCCTTGTTAAAGGCCTCACCCCAAACTGGGTGGAGAAACAGCCCCAGGGTCAGTGGCGACTAGGAAATGCTCCGTTAAATACGCTGAGTTCCTTTACTGCAGGACTTCTCAGAGCTTTGATGTGCTCACATGTGCTGCGTGGCTTCTAGAAAGAAATGGAGAATGAAGCACTTTCTCACTCGTCACACCTCTCTGTGAGGAGACACTTGTGGGACCAGAATTCCATGGGACACACCTGGGGGAAAACGCTGAGTGTCTGGCCAAATCATTCTTTCCACTTTTGTGGGCCGGAGCTGGCCTGGAACCGGAGGTCTTTCTCAGGTTGTCTGAAAAGACCCAAATGTTCTGAAGAAGGATTTGGACCTACCACCTGGGAGACACGACAGCACAGGGCAATCTCGGCACCTGCTGTGTCTCGTGTGTTCCCCTCCCCCAACCCTGACGTTCGGGCCACGGTACCTGCAAGGGAGGGTCTGGTTATCAGTGATCCCCGAAGCAAAGCACCAAGCCCCTCTTTTCTCTGCACAGTGACCCCACCAGCAAATGGATGACAAACGTACTGATTTCCTGAAATGAGGGCCCCCACAGGGTTCAAGAACTTCCTGTGTGTTTACGGTAGAGCCTGGCTATGCGGACTCAGCTGTGCTTCCCCACACAGGAGCAGTACTGTTGGGGGAATTACTGGCCATGAACTGCAAGATACTCAAGATGTGAGGGTCCTTAATGGGAGCAAGCAGTATAAGAGGGTGAGGCCGAAAGGGCCCCACTGGAAGCTACATAATTTCTGGGATGGCAAGAAGGAAACTTAGGGCCGGGGGTGTCTCACTGTCAATAACTCCAAAAAACAACAGTACTTAGAAGCCCCCCCCACCCCGCAATAACCCATCATGGACCAAAGCTTCCTTGGGGATGCTCTCCCATCCAAGCTACCATTGCTTCTCTCAGGCACACAATATTCCCTTCTGACTAAAGTGACTGGTCTTCTTCCGTCTATTCCAGCTCACCTCCTGGACCCACTGCCAGCTTAATCTTCCTCAAAGATTCATGTTCACTTATCTCCTCAAAAGCTTCAAATGCCAGTTCGGATATGGCCCCAAGCTATCCATCCTGCCTGATTCCCACGATCCTGCCGCCTGGGGCCCCTGAGCCAGCCAAATATTTCTCCCCTCTCACAGTTGCACACCCACGGAAAACTCTGGGTGCGTCCTGCTTAGTCAACTTCGTTTATGTCCATTTCCAGCCTCAAGTGTCCCTTCTAGAGTAGCGTCGGCGGGAAGGATGGCGTAAAGACCTCTGAACGTCCTCTCTGAGAACCGTGGCAAAAATCGTCACCATCCACTTCTGCAGAATTCAGAAAATGAACAAAAGGCTTGCAGCTATCGGGGAGTGTTTACTAGGAAAAGGAAAAGGCAGAATCTCAGGAAGAACCGTGAGCTTTATGGTGTTGTAACTTGCCTTACTCTCGTCCCCCCTCTCCCCAGTTCCCCAGTAGCCTTGAAAACCAACAGCCTTCAATCCCAGCGAAAAGCGGCCGTCTGGCAGAAGACGGTCAAAACCCTATTCCCGTAGCTGTCTGGTGGTTCCCTGGAGGACCCCGCTTTGCAAGACTCGTCTTTATTTGACCTGACTAGGACTTCACTTGTGCAGACAGTCTTTTCCTTTGCCTCCTTGGTGTCCCTTGAAAAGACCAGGAGCCCTCCCAGCTCAAGGCCATTCATTACTACTGCCCTTCTGTCCTTGCCCTGGAATCCAGACGTCTCACTCCCCACCTCCTCCAAGTCCTTGTTTGAACGTCGCCTTCTCCATGAGGATTTCCCTCGTTGTAAATCCTCCCCCACCCGCAGGTACTTCTTATTTCCCTCCCCAAGCTTCATTCACCTCCAGAGCCCTTATCACCCTCTTACATACCATCTACTTCATTTATATTAGGCTTATCATATGTTTCTCCCGCTAGAATGCAAGCTACCATGAAGGCGAGATTTTGTCTGTTTTCTTCAATGCTGTATCTCCAGCACCTAGAAGACTGCCTGGCACAATATAAGTGCCCCAGTATATATCTGTCGAATGAGTAAATGAATGAAGGTTTGGAAAAGAAAATGTTAGCAGAAATGCGACACTTCTTGTTAAACGTAGCCCGTAGGTGCCTGGTAATTAATTGTCATACTGACAAGAGATGGGAACTTATTTGCAGGAGAAACTGGTCCCTGAGTCCTGAAACTCTTCCAGGGATAAAGCCAATGTTCTGCTTCCATCAGCACCTCCATGCTGGGCGCACAACACATTTTTGTTGATTTATTTGAGGCCAAAGTCTGGCCTTTCTCCAGGAAGTCATAAGAATACAGAAGCCCCCAGGAGTCCCCATGACCCACTGAAGATAGACGGGAGAGATTAGGTCTAAAGGAAGTTGACTTATTTTTGTTTGGTTTTGTTTGACAAACAATCTCTTCAGAAGTGATATTCCAAATAAACAAGTTCTCTTGGAGGACAGCATGCATTTCAGCAACAATGCTATAAGTTTGCTCCTAGAAACATCTTCGTGGTCAGTAAGATTTCTTTTTAATTGTACATAATAGCACATTTTCACTTTTGCAACATGGGCTTACTTTTGCAAGTGACCCAAAGTCCCTTAAAACAAAATCATTCCTAATTTCCCTGGTTAGAAACTCCAGTAAAATATTGAGTAGAAGTTGTGAAGGCAGGTATCTTTGTCTTATTTCTGATCTTTAGAAAAGGAAAGGATTTAGCCTTTCACCATTCATTATGTTAGCTATACATTTTTTTTTTTTTTTTTCTGTAGCTGCCTCTTATTCGGTTGAGAAAGTTCCCTCCTACTACTAAAGTTTTGTTTTTTAATCAGGAACAAATGTTGGACTTTGTTAAATGCTTTTTCTATGGCTACTGAGATAATCATATAATTTCTTCTTTGACTCATTGGTTACTTATAAATGTATTATTCCATGTACAATTATTTGGAGATTTTCCAAATATCTGTTACTGATTTGTGATTTACTTCCACCGTGGTCAGAGAACATACTTTGTATGACTTGAATCTTTTTAGATGTGTTGAGACTTGTTTTATGGACCGGAGTATTATGCATCTTGGTAAATCTTCGTGTGCGCTAACAAGGAATGCGTATTCTGCTGTTGTTGGGTGATGTGATCTATAAACGTCAATCAGGCTAAGTTGGTGGAGGGTTGTCCAGGTTGTCTACATCCTTGCTGATCTTTTGTCCACTTGTTCTAGTAATTATTGACAGAGTGGTGTTGAAATCTCTGACGGTAATTGTGGGTTTGTCTGTTTCTTCTTGCAATTTTATTCATTTCTCCTTCATGTATTTTGAAGCCTTGTTAGTCAGTGCATAACATTTGGAATTGTTATGTTCCCTGGCTTAATTGATCCCTTTATCGTTATGAAATGACTTTTTAATTCCTGATATTTTATTTGCTCTGTAATCTGCTTTGTCTGATACTAATGTTCTCTCTCCAGCTGTCTTTTGATTACTGATTACCACAGCATAGCTTTTTTCATCCTCTTACTCTTAACCTACTTGTGTCTTAATAACATTGCATTTCTTGGAGGCAGATATGATCTTCTCCCCGTTACAGTCCTCAGCTTCCTCATATACACAACAATGAACAGGGGCCTGTCTATCTCCCATGCCCAAGTTTTTCCCTTGACCTTGGTGGGGATCAAGTGGGATTGGGGCCGAGTGTTCAGAGAGAAGCTTCGGTTCACCCTGCCACAAATACTACCTTATAACTTAGGTTGAATCCCATCACATAGCAGCTGTGTGACCTTGGGCAAGTTCCTTAACCACTCTGAGCCTCAGTTTCTCCATCAATAAAATGAACCGAATAATGTTGGCTTCGTGGGGTTATAGATAATCTGTGTAGTTATCCTTCCCCAGGGTCCGGAGCTCATTTAGTGATAGATACCATCATCGTTATTATTACTTTTATATTGATGTATATACCATACCAATGCATATATTTACATTGCAAATCAACCTCTTAAGTGAACACAAAGCAGCGATCATACCGTTTTTTTGATTAACTTGCTCTGCCAGGGAGGTAATGAAAGGAATGAGATCAGCATGTTGTTTTCCACGTGGCTGCCGTAAGTTACGTTATGCATCTAGGGAGGTGCCTCTCTCCAAGGCTGTGGGTGAGCAGGGCCAGATGGAGGGAGGCAGTGCGTAAATTCTCTGCTGCCCTGCCTGGTGCCCTTCTCGGGGAGCGGCCGGCCGAGGGTGCTTGGTCCTCCCTCAGTCGTGTGATTATGACTCTAACCTTGAAGAACCTTGACAAGGAACGAGGGTCCTGGGTTTTCATCGGGCGCTGCCAGTGGGTCTTTTCCACCTGACATATGAATTCTCGCCTCTTCCTGTAAAGATAATTCACGCTGCTGGCAGCATTGTGCAAGGTACAATGCCGGGTGCCAGGAATCTCCCGCAGAACTTCAGCAGGGCTGTATTGTAATGTGCCGCTAGATTAATCTGGCCACCTAAAACGCATCTTTTAAAAGCCAGAGGTCTTTCCCGTGAATAACCTGGCGAGTATTTGAGCTTCATTATAACTTCCCTCTAATGGAGTTTGGGGAAATGAAATGGGAGTTATTAGCCAGATTTATAAGACTGTCTCCTGAGAAAACAGGGGATGACTTAGCAGACGAGGTGCACTGGTTAACTCCCTGGCCCAGGAGAAAGACCTGGCCTGCAGTTTGCAAGACAAAATAACCTCACCCCCAACCACTTTCCTGTGCTCCCAGTGCAGGGCTAGCGGTGCCTTTGTAACCCGAGGAAGCACTGCAGGCACAGCTCCAGGGATCTCCTCTCCGTGTCTTCAGAATCCTACCCTGCAATCCCACTAATGGGTATTTATCCAAATGAATTGAATTCAGGATCTCAAAGAGGTATTAGCACTCCTGTATTCATTATGACATCACTCACAATAGTCAAGATGTGGAAGTGACCTAAATGTCCATCGATAGGTGAACAGATAAAGAAATGTGATAGAGGCGTAGGATGGAACACCATTCAGACTTTAAAAAGAAAGAAATTCTGCAAAATGGGACAACATGGGTGAACCTTGAGGACATTACGCTCAGTGAATAAGCAAGTCACAGAAAGACATGTTTCCACTTACGTGAGGTATCTGAAATTAAAAGGTCACATTCATAGAATCAGAGTGCAATGCTGGTTGCCAGGGACTGGAAAGAGAGGGGAATTATGGGGAATTACCGATCGACAGGCATAAAGTTTCAGTCAAGTGAGATGAACAAGTTCTAAGTACCTGCTGTACGACACTGTACCAATAGTCAACAGTCGTGGATTACAACCAGATGTCACTTACATGATACACGATACGTATCGACACCAATGACTTTATTCACGAAACAGAGACAGACTCACGGACATAGAGAACAGACTTGTGGTTGCCGAGGGGGAGGGGGGTGGTGGAGGAGTAAATTAGGAGTTTGAGATTAACAGGTACAAACTACTATAGATAAAAATAGATAAACAACAAGGACCTACTGTAGAGCACAGGGAACTATATCCAATATCCTATAACAAACCATGATGGAAAAGAATATATATCTATAACTGAAGCACTTTGTTGTACAGCAGAAAGTAACACAACATTGTAAATCAACTCTGCATCAATAAAAATTAAAATAAATTTAAAAAAACAATGATGGATTATAGACTTAAAATTTTGCTGGGAATTCCCTGGTGGTCCAGTGGTTAGGACTCAGAGTTTTCACTGCCGGGGCCCGAGTTCAATCTCTGGTCAGGGAACTAAGATCCCACAAGCCGTGCGGTGCAGCCAAAGAAACAAAATCAAAAACAAAAACAAAATTCTGTTAAGTGGGTAGATCTCATGTTAAGTGTTCTTACCACACCAAAAATTTTCAAAGTTAAGAATAAATAAATAAAGTTAAACATTAAAAAAAAAAAACCACCCTAAGAGACCATCGTGTTGGTGATCCCAGTGGAGCAGGCTCGAACACAGTCTCCTGTTGGTATTTGGAGAGTTTTAAATCCACCTCATTGAAGGGCAGATGTGCCCTCGAGCGGGACATCTTGAGCGGGAAACGGCGGAGTGAGGCTCCCGAAGGGGGAAGGAGCAAGTTCCCTCCAGGGGCGTCGAGAGCCATCACCTGGGAGAGACAGTCCTGGGAAGCAGGAGAGCAGGGCCCCTGTGAAGATGAGGGGCTCCAGGAGTGGGAAGGGGGCCGGGGCCGTGTCCTGCTCAGACGAGCTCTCTCAGCAGCGTGCTTAGATGGTAAGGACCTCAGGGTGGAGATTCAGACCATGAACAACGGTGACACTGATATTCCAGTTAAGGACCTGTGGTCAGTTCACGTGGGCAGCCATCACAGAGGACCAAGGGCTGGAGGCTTAAACAACAGAATTTATTTTCTCACCGTTCGGAGGCTGGAAGTCCAACGTCAGGGTGTCGGCAGGAATGGTTTCTTTGGAGGCCTCCCTGCTTGGCTTGGAGATGCTGTCTTCTCCCTGTGTCCTCAGGTGGTCTTCCCTCCGTGTGCGTCTGCGTCCTAATCAACTCTTCTTTTAAGGACACCAGTCACATGGGATTAGGGTCCTAGGGACTTCATTTTCATGTAATTACCCTTGTAAAGACCCCGTCTCCAAATACTTTCACATTCTGAGCTTCTAGGGGTTAGGACGTCAACAGATGAATGTTTTGGGGACATAATTCAGCCTATAATCCTGTAACTTCTAGAATTGGTATGATTATACTGTAAAGCCACAATTGTTCCCATCCCTGGGCCTTCACTGGGCTTCTTATGCATCATTTCACCTACACCTGACCTTCAAAATGTACCTGTGAGGTAGGTAGCATCAGCATCCACCCTTTAGAGGTGACGAAATTGAGGCCCAGGGCGGCCAAGAAACTCACCTGGTTTGGAGGCAGGACTGAGCTTGCACCTCGGATCACATCACCTGCCTCTACTCTCAGGTCTGTTACAGAAAAACGTGCAAACTCTAGAAGAGAAAGAAGATAATGATGATAGAATAAAAGTCACCCGCAATCCCACCCGTCTCAGCTCTACATACAAACACGGGTCATGCGGTGTGGCTTTCCTGTCCTCCTTCCTCCTTAACGCGGGCTAATGTCTTGGATGTTGCTTTGGTGGTGGCAGAGCTAAAGGAGAGCCATAGAGGCTTGCAAACTGCACCCACAAGGCTTCGAGGGCAGGGGACATTGCTGATGCTACAATGCGGGGCGTGAAACGCCGGTTCCTTTACACTGTGTGCAGGATGAGCCCAATTTAAAAAAAAAAGGAACCAACACCAGATTGCCAAGTGTAGATCTCTGGCTGGCGTGGAACTACAGGTGGTACTAATTTTCCTCCTATATCACCTATATTTATTTCCTCTATTTCTCAAATGTGCTACCATGAGCATGTGGACAAAATGACCTCTGTGAGCAGAAATGAAAACAATAACTGTCATGAGAGAAGCATTACCCTGTGCCACTCACTGCACCACAGGTGCAATTTGCTGACGGGGGTCTCAGTTCTGGAAGATTTCTCCATATGCATCTGGAAAGGAAAACAAAGGCAGCAGACAGCGTCTGTGAGGAAATCTACTGGCAACAACATCCTGAGTGAGAAAAGGGACAAAAGAACCACCTTCCTAAAAGCAGCCCAAAGAGGCCGTTCAAATAGTAAAAAATGACGCAAAGTCTCAGCTTTCAGCCAGCGTTTCCGGAGCCAGTGCAAACAACCCGTGAGGAAGAGGAAGCCCGCGCTCCCAGCGTCCCCGGGGGCCCTGTGCTGTCACCCGGACCCCGAGACTCCTGAGGGCCCAGGCCACTCCATCGTGTCACACCAGGTGGAAGATGGCACTGCCCAGGTGCCCTTGGGGAACCAGACCACCGCTCTACCTCCTTCCCGGTACCTTGGGGGCCACTGCCAGGCTTCTCGTCCAGGGGACAGGGTGGCACTGGGATGGGGACCCACAGCAGCCAGGTCCCACCTTGGGCCACCTGCTTCCTGCCAGGCTGCACAGCCAGGTAGACACAATGGGCAGAACCCACGTCCGATTCTTAGGGAAGAAAATCACTCTTTGTGGACTGAGAGATCAGGACAGGCTATCTCTAACGGTTAAAAAAAAATCCCTGGTCCACAACCCCTCCCTCCCCAAGCACTTCCGAAATGTCGTGCCACACACCCAGCTCTTTAAATATCCAAACCCAGAATAAATGTGCCGACAGCATTTCCCCCGGCAACCGGGCCCTACGGCTGCCAGCTGAGTCAGTCTCCGAGTGACAGAGCTGGAGCGGGCCTCCCAGATCCGCAGGCTCGCCGGAGACCGGGGCGCCCAGCACTTGGCACTTCTGCCCTGGTGCGCCTCCCCCAGCGGCCCCCGCCCCCATCAGGCTCACCCGGGACGCCCCTAACCACTGTGCGGCCCTGCCTTCCCAAGGGGGGCCACCCCGCACTTGCACTTGTAAATGAGCTGCAGCGTCTAGGGAGGGAAAGCACTTGGTGTAAGTTACACGACCTGTTCGTGGCAGAGCCGAGCTAAGGCCTGGCACTGATTCCCACCTTCCTGCTCTTTCCCTGGACAAAGGGGCCACTTGGACCCAATGACTCTTTGCGGGGGGCTGTCCCGTGGCAGTGTGGGTGACTGCTCTGGATTGGATACTGCGGGATGTGCTTTAAGGACCTTACAAATACATTTAGACAGGCATTTCTTGTAAGATGTCTACCCAGTTGAACTACATATATATATTTTTTAGTTTCTGTTTTTCCTAAAAAAATTTCGGGGGGCCTCTGGTTGAATACAGCTTCTACCAGACCTCACGGTGTGACACAGAAGTAAGTAGAGCTGACCTGTTGAAGTGGGGCAGGGGCCCAACGCTCCCTCATCCACAGCCCTCTGCCCCCCGGACCCCCGTGCCCTGGAGACATATCCTGGGGCCCAGCATTCTGAGCGATGGTTTGCACTGGACCAGTTAGTATTCTGTGGACTCATGTACCTGAGAATCTCTGCTTCGCGTTGAGTCTGGGTAATGGAGGGACCATCTTTCGGGTTTGACTCAATCCTTCTCTGCTTCTAGTAGTAAATAAGCACGAGGAGAGGCCGTGTACCTGAATTTAAATGCAACCAGAGGTTAACAGTGAGCTGTGGCGGAGCCAAGCCCAACATAAGTCATTCATTCTTTCATTCGTCCAACAAAAACTTACGGAGCACTTACTATGTGCCAGGCCCAGCGCTAGGCACAGCAAACGATATACAGGAAAGTAATCAATAGTCTTTATGGAGGTTTGTGTTCTAAGCAAAATCTGAAATACAAAGAAAATTATAAGCGTAAGGTACAATTTTTTTCAGAGATCCGTGAATATGAGCTGCCCTTTCAAGCAATGATGATCACCGAAGGCTTCATGGAAGAAGTGACATTTGAAGAATTGTTTGGCTTTCACAGGCAGCTGGGGGAGGACGGCCCTCCAGAACAAGGAAGCAGCATGTGCAAAGGCCCAGAGGCCCCCTTGTCGCACAGGCCGTACAACTCCAGGAAGTGCGTTCATGGAGTCTGTCAAGGGAGGGGCAGCCCCTGGAATCAGCCCTGCTGGAAAGCACAGATGTGAGCTTGACAAGACAGGGGGAGAGAGCAGGACCGAGCAAAAGAGGGAGATCAGGTGAGGTTGGAACCAGGGTGCCGAGGGCCTGGGATGGCAGACAAGGTCCCGTCGCTCCGAGCTGCACACAGCGGGCAGGGGCTAAGGGGGTTTGAGCAGGTAAGTGACAACAGAGGGCAGCGTTAGAAAGCCGGGCCTAGCAGCAGTGGGAGGGTGCAGTTGAAGAGGAGGAAAGACGGCTGGGACAGTGATGGAAAGTTCCTGCCACGGTGAAAGGGACAGGTGACGGGGCACCTGTGGGCAGAGGCAGTGGAGATGGGAAAGAAGACATAGAGGCAGAGGGAAAAAAGGCCCCAGGAAACTCAGCCAGGCTTGGCAAACCCCTGACTTTGGGGGTCAAGGGACAGGAAAGCCAGGGGGACAGCCCGCCTGGTGTGGGTGCGTGGGGAGCAGTGGGTGCTGTCTGCACGCTGAGGGAAGAGGGTACGGGTGCTAGGGCTGGGTGGGCACGTGGGAAGTTTGATTTTAGGCCTGGAAGGTTTGGGGCACTGGAGGGAGAGTTCAGAGGACACGCTTAACCTCTGAGCCAGGCCTTCCCTCCAACCCTGCACAAGCGGGGACACAAAGTCCCAGTACTGACGGCGAAACGGTCTGATATGGGGTGAGGGTCACCGATGCCAAGAACACCCACGTTCCCGAAGCTTCCCTCAGATCCCTGCCCCTCGTCGTCTCCCCGGGGAACACAGGGCTCCCAGGGGAGGAAAGCGGAAAAGGAGGCTTCCTTAAGGCCAATCTGGGCGGCAATCACAAGAACAAGAAAGGAGACCCCCAACCCAGGCCCATATCTTCCAGCTGAGCCATGCTGGTCAGGGTAAACAGCAACCATAATAATCCCAGTTGGTTGCCACTTGGAATATGATTATCTGAACAGCTGGTGGATAGGAACTGTTTTTCAGACAAGCTATCAAAACAAACCCAGGGAGCACATCTGTGAGGCTGCGGGCCTGTGAGTCGCTGAGGAAGGAAACCGGTAACCCAGTGGCCTCCCCGTCAGATGTCCTCCCACCAAGGGGCAGGTCCCCAAGATCGCCTGGGGCAGCGAGGGAGGGGCTGGCGTGCCTACAGTCTCTGAGAGAGATGCAGAAAACAACCTCTGAAAACAGGGAGGCTTAGGTGACCGGGCGGCGAGCCAGCAGGGCAGGACCAGGCGGCCACTTGTCCCGGGCCATCACCTGAGAGCCTGAAACTGTTGAGTGCAAACATTAGATGTTATTTATAGCCGTCTGTTGAAATCCGTGTTATTTATTATGATGTTTATAAGAATGAATCCTAGGTAGCTTTCCTTCCTAGCCTCTCCAGCCCGGCCTAGAGATGTTCTTATGCGCAGACTTCTCTTTCTTGAGCTCATTTTTCTTTAAGAAAAAAAAAAAAAAAAAAAAGAACTAATGAGGGCGAGGACAACAAATCTTTCTTATTTGAAGCCCTGACGAGGCCGAGGCACCTGAACTCCCAGGAGGCAAGGACGGCAGAAGGAGGCAGGCGCCTGCATCTGTACCCTGGGAGCAGCTTGTGAAACAGAACCCTGCAGGCTGTCTTCCAGGGAGGGGTTTGTCCGTGGTCCTGGCGCGGGGGAGTTTCTTAGAGGGAGGG
Source organism: Monodon monoceros (assembly GCF_005190385.1). Taxonomy (NCBI): domain Eukaryota; kingdom Metazoa; phylum Chordata; class Mammalia; order Artiodactyla; family Monodontidae; genus Monodon; species Monodon monoceros. The sequence goes on from NW_021703778.1 coordinate 3,352,361, forward strand.
GGAAATGCCCACGGGTAGAGCTGCTTCCCTTCTTCTGTTCTACCCCCGTCATCCCCTAAATAAAACTCGTAAAGGCCCCCCTGACTCTCCTTGCGTCTCCCCGTTTGGGTTGTGACCCGTATTCTCAAATCACAGGCCATAGTTCTTTCTCACACAGGCCGGTTGGAAGTTTGCAGGGAGTCAGTTCAATGAAAGGAGGGAGTGAGGCAGATCTAGAGAACAAACTAGCCGTTACCGTGGGGAGGGGGAGGGGCAACATGGGGTGGGAGAGGGGAGGGCACAGACTGCTGGGTGTAAGACAGGCTCGGGGACTACTGTATCAATACAACACAGGGAAGACAGGCAATATTTTGTCATAACTGTCAATGGAAAGTAACCTTTAAAAATTGAATTAAAATTTTAAAAATTAAAAATAGGAGTTCCCTGGTGGCCTAGTGGTTAGGATTCCGGGCTTTCACTGCTGTGGCTTGGGTTCAATCCCTGATCAGGGAACTGAGATGCTGCAAGCCGCGCGGTGCAGCCAGAAAATAAATAAATAAAAATAGACTCTTGTCAATGCTGGACATAAAAAAAAAGTGCTTGAGAAAACACTAGGAATAATGTAAAGTTCTCTACGGCAACAGCTTTAAAACTGGATTTCTTGTAGGAGTTTGGGATTATCAGAAATACACTACTATATGTAAAATAGATAAACAACAAGGACCAATTGTATAGCACAGGGAACTATACTCAATATCCTGTAACAACCTATAATGGAAAAGACTCTGAAAAAGAATAGGTATATATATGTATGTATAACTGAATTACTTTGCTGTACACCTGAAACTAACACACCGTGTAAGTCAACTGTACTGCAAAACAAAATAAAAATTAAACAATAAAATAAACTAGGGAGTGAGGGATACTGGCAACCCTCTTGACTGCAGATCGAAGGCCGAATTCACCCATCAGCTTTATTAGTAATGAATAGGATATTTTGATCTTAGAAACAGAAGCAGCGAATTGCCAGTGGGCGAGGGTGCCGAACGGGGGCTGAGGGCGGTGACTGCCTGTCCGGCAGCAGGCCCGTCACCCTGGACTCCGGGCCCAGGCCCTGTGGCTCTGGAAACGTCTTCTTCTGCTGTCTGTCCCGCCAACCAACCCCCAGCGCGGCCACACTGAGTCGCTCTGGCAACCGGAAGCCGCAGGCTGGGGGGCCCATGGCCCAGCGAGGACCCTCTCCAGGCAGAGCCGAGGCCAGAGGGGACCCTGAGCGGGGGCGAGGGGGCAGGAAGGGCCAGCAAGGAATCCCACCCCACCCCCCACCGTGAGGCTTCCCTGGCTGTATACAATGAAGATGTCACCTCGCAGAGTGAGGGACCCTCTGGGTGGATACTTGGAAAGGCCAGGGTGGCTGTTGCCTTAAAGAAATGTTGCCAAAGTGGGGAAGGACTAGGGGGCTCCCTGGGGAGGGCTCAGATGGAGGTAGATGGAAATGCAGAGAGAGGAGGGGACAGAGAGAGTGCAGGGTGGTTCCGGGGGGTTGGGTAGAGTTACCCTACGTGAAAGGTCAGAGGCAGCAGGAAGGACAGAGAACATTAAAGGTCCCCAGAACCTTCTGGTGCTGAAGACAACCTTCACCACAAAAAGCTCAGGCAATGGTGTCAGAGGGGTCCTGGAGGGAGACAAATCCAAGTCCAGATAGCTACCCCTGTGGCCGCTGAGCAAGGCCCTGGTCTCTGGGGGGAGGAACGAGGACGAGATCTGAGGGCTGGAGTCCATTTCAGGGCAGCCATGAAACTGGGGGAGTAGAGGATGGTGTCTCTATTTCCACCTTTATCTGGGGGCAAGCTTGTAAGAATTTCCTGGGGGGCGGGCGTAAATTAGGAGTTGGGGATTAACATATACACGCTTCTGTGTATAAAACAGATAACAAACACGGACCTACTGTGTAGCACAGGGAACTCTACTCAGTATGCTGTAATCACCTGTGAGGGAAAACAATCTGAAAAAAATAGATATACATGTATGTATAACTTAATCACTGTGCTGCACACCTAAAACTCTACATTGCAAATCAACTATACTTCAACATAAATGAATAAGTAAAATAATTTCCTACCAAACTGATAAAAGGACTAAACTGAACACGGACATCGAGAAGCGGCAACAAAGATCCATCTCGCAGATGCAACGCTGAGTGAAAGAAGCAGACAGTGTGTAAGGCACGATTCCACCTATTTACCAGCAGACGAACTGAGGTCAGAAGAGGGGTCCCACGGGGCTGCTGCCCGGGAGGGACCCTGAGGGAGGCTTCTGGGAGCCGCGCTGCTCCATAGCCTGGCTCCGGGGCGGCTACACAGAGTAGAAAGTGTAAAAAGTCGCTCAGCTTGTGAGGGAGACCACGGCACTTCACGCACACAGGGCACCTCCACAAAATGTCTTGAAGTGGGATGATGCGTCTTACGTAAGCGTATTCGCTTCCTGCCGCTGTGATAAATTACCACAAACATAGTGGCTTAAAACGACCCAGATTTGTGATGGTACTGGAGGTCGGAAGCCTATCACCAACGCGTCAGCAGGGCTGAGTTCCTTCTGGAGCCTTCAGGGAGCCCCCCACAACCTCTAGAAGCCACCTGCATCCCTTGACTCGTGGCCTTTTCTCACATCACTCCAACCTCTTGCTTCCGTCATCACATCCCCACTCCTGTCCAGTTTCCTTCTTTTTTATTTGGTTTTTGGCCACGCCCCGCGGCTCGCAGGATCCTTAGTTCCCTGACCAGGGATTATTGAACCCAGAGAGTCCTAAGCACTGGACCACCAGAAGGGGGGTCCCTGGTCTCCTTGTGATAACTTTGGGCCCATCTGGATAACCCAGAATAATCTCTCCATCTCAAAATCCTTAATTTAATCACAGCTGCAAAGTCTCTTTTGCCATATAAGGTCACATCCTCATAATTCTGGGCATGAGGACATGGGCATTTTGGGGGGCATTATTCAGCTTCCACAATAAGATGATGTGAAGGTCAAGCTCCTTGTAAAAGGATGGTGCCCCTTCCAGGCCAAATAAGACCAACGAATGTGTTAGGATAATTAATGCTATCGCTGCTGTTGGAACATATGGACCCCCAAATCTCCATGGCTTTATACGATAAACAGAGGCTCTTAATAGAGGTCCAGCATCCCCAGAGGAGCCTTAGATAGAATTCAAGAGAACTGTGAACCTGAATGGGAAAAAAATTTACATCTTTATTTTCTCTAAACTTAGTACTTTCTTCAATAATAAATGTAGTCAATAAGTCACATCAGTACTGGCAGTATTTGTAATAGAAATCAGATATTTTCACATCATAATACAGTTATTTTACCTATATCTAAATATCACTTATACTCATCACTACTTCAAAAGGATGGTGGTTATGAAACCTCCCCCTATATCTTATTAAATAATGGGTTAATTAAGAGGTGTGCATATTAAATTATCACGATTTTTATACTTTAATAACTATATTTGAGTATGACTTTTAATCTAGTATTCTACTTTATCCATTTAAAAATAACACACACACACAAAAGATGCCTTTTATTTTTCAAAAAACACACACATTTCTGGGAAGATATCTATAGGCTTCACCAAATTGACAAAGCGGTCCAATGGTCCACACGTACACACACAAAACGTCTTAGAAGGCCCTGAAGTGTGGGCGCCCTTTTGGCTCCTCTACGTGTGAAGCAGTCTGGGGGCCCTCAGCAGTGCTGGTTCCTTACTGGGTGCCAGCACCTGGGGCAGGAGGCTCCCCCAGCCTCTCTGAAGGGATCCAGGGTTTCTCCTTCAGACCACAAGCTTGGGGCAGAGGTTCCCCCAGCTGTGCAGGGAATTCTTTAGGGAGCATGTACCCAGTGAGCCCTGTAGTCGACTAAGCTACTTTCATCAGAGAGTGAGGACCCCCCAGGGTCGCCAAGAGGCACCAGCCTAATGGCTTGACCAGCTTCGTTGCTCTTTTGAGCTCATTCTAACTCCACCATTATTCATCCCCCAGACCAAGCTAGAGCTCCTTGCTCTTTTCTCCCCGACCACGGAGGAGGCCAGCGTCTCCACTGGCCTGTGATCGTGGCTCTCGGTGAATTCAGTGGGGTACACTGCCCGCCAGCCTGGCACCCACAGGTGCATCCCAGGACTGGCTTCCTGTTCCCTTCCTTGCGCACACAACCCTTGGGTGTTGGCTCATGCCTCGGACTTTCCTGGCCACCTCGCCACCGGCCTGTCCCAGACCTCGTTCTTGGCTGCCCGAGACGCCTCCAGGGTGGCTCAGACCTGACTTTCCAGTCCTCTGTGGCCTCCCTGCACCTCTCTCTCCCATCCCAGCTGGACAGCAGCCCTGCACCCACTCTGCCCCTGTCTCCAGTAGGTGGTCCGGCCTCATCCAGACGTGGCGGCCTGTCCGGCTGTTGGAGGGGAGGGAGCAGAGACCCCACCAGGGTACCTGTCCTCCTTCTATTCTTTGAAGTCTTCTCCAAGGCCACCCTTTCTCGCAAAGGCCTGTGGCCCTTCAGTGGGGCCAGAGGAAGGGCGCGTTTCCACCACCCACCACAACAGGGGCTCCCGGCTCCCACTGGTTTGGGCCATTCTGCTTTGTCCAAACTACCATCTTCTTCCCTTTCCTCTCCCTGTGAGGACCCTGCCCCCTGCGCTCCACGCCCATGAGAAAAGGGGGGAGCCCTGTGTCCTGATAGAGTCATGGTAGAAAGTGCCCACCCTTCCCTGGCAACAGGGCCCTCCAGCCCTCACTCCCACCGCATTGAGGGGGACCCTCCTGAAACCAGGAGCCAGAGCTCAGGCCCGGGATGCGGACCTGGCCTCGGGGTCCGAGTGTGGGTGAGCATGTCGGGGGGACACACGTCCCTCCCCGTGCCCGCCCCTGGCCCCGTGCCTGCGCCCTCCCACCAGCCCCCGGAGTCCAGATGCCCAAACCTGAGCGGAGAAGCAGGAGGGCCGCGTGGCCGTGGCTGGGAGCCCGTGCCCCCGCCGCCACCCCCAGGCGGGCTCTGCGCCCCGCTCGGCCCCAGCATCTGTCTCCTCCGGCGGTTCCGGCTTCCTTCCTGGCCTCCCCTCCCCGCTGCTGAGACCTTGCCCTGCCTCCAGGGCCCTGCCTTGCCCTCCACTAGGTTTACAAGCCCCAGCGACCCCGGGACGGGCTTGGTCCCGCTGCCCCTGTGAACCTCGATTCAACGACCTTGAACCCACCTGCTTGCCCTGCCCTGCTGCTTCCTGTGTTCAGCACCCAGTGCGTGTCCAGCCCCTCCCTCTGCCCGAACCAGGGGTCTGAGGGTCACTGACCCCTGCCTTCCCTGCTGCCCCTGCCGTCCAGCCCCAGCCCGGCCGCTGGCTGTGCCTCCACGGCCACTGCCCTCCCCTCAGCCCGAGCGGCCACCTTCTCATCTGCACCCCTCCAGCCCTTCCCCAGACAGTATCCACGATGAGCTTTAGAAATACCTGTCTGGTTGTTTCCTTCTAGCCAACTCTTACCTATTTCGAGACTTTGAAAACTTTTCTAGGCTTTTTTTTGCCAACAGGTTTTTCTCAGTCTGGTTCCAGCCTACCTGGCAAAGCCTTGTGTCCTATATTCCTCCCCCTGCCCCCCCCACGTGAACACCCACGTGCACACACACGCACACGTATGTAGACGGCGGCCATCTATTCCTTCACATGTGCGATTATTTACAGAGTGCCAACTATTTGCACTTGGTAGACGACACTGACACTGTCACCATTTCTTTTTCTTCTTATAAAGTAGGTACTGTTTTTTGTTTTTTTAATAAATTTATTGATTGATTGATATTTGGCTGTGTTGGGTCTTTGTTGCTGCGCCCGGGCTTTCTCTAGTTGCAGTGAGCAGGGCTACTCTTGTTGCGGTGCGTGGGCTTCTCATTGCGGTGGCTTCTCTTGTTGCAGAGCACGGGCTCTAGACGTGCAGGCTTCAGTAGTTGTGGCTCGCGGGCTCTAGAGCGCAGTCTCAGTAGTTGTGGCGCACGGGCCCAGCCGCTCCGTGGCATGTGGGATCTTCCCGGACCGGGGCTGGAACCCGTGTCCCCTGCATTGTCAGGCAGACTCCTAACCACTGCGCCACCACCACGGAAGCCCCCGTTTCTTAAGCATATCACACACAGCTTTTCTGTGCTTTTCCACCTAATATGGTCCCACCCCCTTTCTTCAGGACCTGGCTCTACAGCGCCTCCTTTGTGACGCCTCGCCTGTTTCCTGGGCAAGTGAAGACCCTGATGCATCTCCTACCCTCCTGCCTGGGGCGGTGAGATGACTGCCCCTTCGGGCTGGGGGTGGGAATCACTAACCTTAAGCACCCGCGGCCGGTACGGGGCCCAGCGTGCTTGCTGCATGCGCGAGGGGTCCGAGGTCCCCGCAGTGTTCCGAGCACCCTCGGAGCTTCTCTGTCGCCCCCAGGAAGTCCCAGCCCCAGGGCGGCCGGAGCGGCACGGTGTCGGTGCCCATTGGGCCGCAGCAGCGGCCAGGCAGCGGCCCCGGGAGGTACGGCTGAGACTCACCACCGTTACGCCCCTCCTACATCCTTACACTTGGCTGGAGAAAGAGAGAAGCAGCCCGAGTTAGGCCCTGATGTGGCATCGCAGAGACCCCAGCCCATCATCTGAGGCCACATTCGGCCCTCTCCGGTCCAGCTCCCCCGGGGACCAGGTCGTGGCGGGAGCGGGGTGGGGGCGGGCCTCACTCCCAGTGGGTGCCTGGATCTCCCCGGGGTGGCGGACAAAGGAACCAGAGCCCAGGGCGCCCTCAGATGCAGCCTGGAGGTTTTCACTCCCCCTCCTGCCCCGTCGGAAGCAACGCTGCAGTTAAACATTCAGGACTTCTGTTTTTTGGAGGAGTCTCGCTTGGCTTAGAGGGCTTTTTTTTTTTTTTTTTCTTCTTCCACTTCAATGAACCAAGTATTTGGAAAATTAGCTCACGGAGTCATGCCACCAACACCAAATTAGAGCCATCTGTACAGATAAAACAGTTAGGAGCTTTTGTGCCACCACGGGCTGAGATGTATGGCTCATTCAGTCGCGGAGGGCCCACTTTATCCCGGAATTCCTTTTTTTCCCCCTAACACAGAAGAAGTCTCAGTCAGCGCATAGGAAACAGGAAGGAACCCGTTGTTTTAAATAGCAGACGGCAGAGAATTGACTCATTATGGTCTGTTCATTCAGCGAGCGACAGCCAGGAGGCAGGCCGCTCAGCCGCCGCCATCCCCAAGATGCGGGTCAGGGGGCACGGCCAAGGTTTTCTCAGAGCCTGGAAGAATCCAGCGCAAGCCCTTTCGAAGGAAGTTGGTGAAGCCCAAGGTCTCTATCTTGCCAGGGACTTTACAACATCATTTTAAAAATAAGAAGAAGACAAAAACAAGAACTGCAGTAAAATCCTACAAGAATAGCTGGAAGTCAGACATCCTGTGTTTCCCTTCCCCATCCTGATTTGCTCTGAGTAGGGCAAACACGCCTGCTAAGCCTCCTTTCTTATCTCGACAACGGTCTATTTTCACTTCTCCGGGCGCAGGAGCCGTTGGCTCAGGGCTGTCAGGCAGCAGGAGGGGTGGCCTCGGTGGGGGGGACAGGGGCCCCCCTTAAAGGCAGTTTCATGGAGGGAGAGGGGGCCCTACAGGGCTGTTAGGCTCAGGAGCCCACAGGTTAATCTGTCTCAAATCCATCATTATGACAGCCAAGAACACAAATTAGACCTGCCCGAAGCTGTCCTGACCTCGGAATTTAATTTTTTTTAAGTGTATCATGTTGTTTTTGACGTTCAGATTGGAATCCAGGTGTCATGATGGGGCCTGAGGGAGATGAGAATGTGAGGCCCTCGGGTACCACAGCTCACATCCGCGCTCCACTGTGCGTGTCTTCTTGGTCCAGGGAGACCCAGGGTCACCTGATTTCCAGCAGATGAGCGGGGGGCCTTGAAACTGACCTGCCTACACTCTCCTCTCAAGCCTCCCCAGCTGTGAACACCTGCGGCCTCAAGGTTCACCAGCCCCACGTATCACATCTCCCAACCCGGGCAACATCTGTCACGGCTCATAGAGCCATCTGGGCTCATATTCTCACCTGAAGCTGAGGGTGACTCCTGTCACCAATAGGAGTGATCAAAACGTTACTCCAAGTGTCAGTGCACCCCTGGACGCTCACAGTAGCGGAGCATGCAGCATCTTCCAGTGGACGTCTTTCCCTGCCCGGACCCCTTTCTAGAACATGCCCCTCAGTTAGGGCTCTCGGTATATTCAGGAGGTGGGCAGAAATCCCGGAGACTGAGGATGGGCAAAGCCTGCCACGTTTTCATTTTCTTCAAAGCCGTTTTGCATGCCTACAGGTGTCAGTATAAGCTAAAGAATGGGCCTTGTCACAGATGAGAGGTTAAAGTGCCCATATCATTTGTTGTCTAAATGTGGACACTGTTGAGAGTGAAAAGGAAAGCTATTAATAATTATGCTGAAACACCAAGTGTAGAGGGTGACTGTCCCAGGCAAACTGGGACGTTTGGTCACTCTGTGAACTGTGAGCTCTAAACTGGTGCTGGCTCCAATGTTGGGCATCCATTCGTTTTCAGTACAACACCTGAGTGACCCTACGTCTGATGGGTGGAAGGGGCTGAGGACGGCAATGAAGGCGCGGTTCAGCCACCACGCCTGACTGACAGCCATGCGGGGGTCGGGAATGGGGAGAACGGGGATTTGTTCATCCCAGAAAAGGGGGCTCTGCTCCAGACTGGGGAAACCCAGGTTCCTTTTCTTGTCTGAGCTGCCAGCTGCTCTCAGCAAAGTACCTGAGTTCTGCCAGCGTCCTCTCTCCAGCTGCAAAACACAGTAGAGTCCTGAGTCCACAGCCTGGAATTCCAAGCCAGCCTCTGTGGTGTCTATCAGAAGACAGACTCAGGGATGCCACAATCACTCATCCTTGGCTATTGGTCTAAAGGTCCAGGCCAAAGGCATTCTCCATCATCCCTTCTAACAGACACAGTGACAGAGCCACTGCTCTAGACTCTTTCCCCGTCCTGAGCAGGCTAGAGGATCAGATGCCATCTCCTTCTAGGCCTCCCATTAACCCAGCCGGCCAGCAGTTTTGTAAAAGACAACTTCTTCTATCTTCAGAGGCAAATTATCTGAAGTAGTTACATTTTAACTTTTCTCTCCTCAGACCACCCTCCCAGAATCAGAAAGGCCTTAACTGTTTGATGGAAATTTGTTCGTTCACATGAAAAAGATTATTCTTTTCTAGGGTAGAAACACTCCACTGGCCTACAAAATAGTATTCTATAACATACCTTATCCTCAACCTCGAGGCAAAAATTACATTGAAATAACATTGAACTGATCCAATGGTTGCAAAGATAAAATTATTCTTCCAGAAACATGGTACACCAAGTACAGGATCCAAGAAAACTCCTTTATATATACAACATATTACTTGATAGGGAAAAAAGTCCTCCATGTAACCATAAAAAGAAACAAGGAACAAGCATATGTTTTGTATCCTCATTTCATTTCGACTGAATAATATACTAGAACTTAAAATCAGCTTTTCTCTGGAGTAAGTTTTCACGCTCCAGTTTTTACATCACTCTTTCATTTTCCCTGGTTAAAGTTATTGTTAGTGGTGGCTATCACACTCTCTTACTAGACTGTGATCTCCCCACATGCAAGGATTTTGCTTTGTTCATGTGTTTATTTCTGGAAAGGTGTTCAATAAATATTTGATAAATACATCAATAAAGTCATACTAAGCATCAAATTATGACAATAAACATAAATAGCTAAAATTTCTGCAAAGCCTCAGATCAAATTGAAAAACAAAATCTAAAACTTTTCTGCTTATAACGGTTGTACCTAAAATATAAAATAAATGGATCCAGACTTCCCTGGTGGCACAGTGGTTAAGAATCCACCTGCCAATGCAGGGGACATGGGTTCGAGCCCTGGTCCGGGAAGATCTCATGCCGCAGAGCAACTAAGCCCGTGTACCACAACTACTGAGCCTGCTCTCTAGAGCCCACGAGCCACAACTACTGAGCCTATGTGCCACAACTACTGAAGCCCACACACCTAGAACCCGTTTTCCACAACAAGAGAAGCCACCACAATGAGAAGTCCACGCACCGCAACGAAGAGTAGCCCCTGTTCGCCGCAACTAGAGAAAGCCCGTGCACAGCAGCGAAGACCCAACACAGCCAAAAATAAATTAATTAAATAAATAAAATTTTAAAAATAAATGGCCCAAAAGTGCTAAATATAAAAAGATTGTGGCAATGAAGATTAAAAAGAAACATGAACACAGAGAAAACAGAATCGGCAATATTGATACAGCAGAAGAAGTAGAATTTAAGACAGATCATGGAATCAAATAATTTTATATTGTCAAAGGTAAAATCAACTGAATTTGCCAGAGAATTATTTGTTTTTACGGGTTTTCATTTGTTTGTTTAGGGGTGTGCCAAAGAACCATTCTGGGATTTATTTATTCAAGCCATTGCTTTCTGAGCAAAATAACCAAAAGGTTTATTTGCCAAATATGGCAAAAATCACATAATGTAAGGAAACTACAAATACATGTTGACAGAAACACAATTGCCAGGGGATATTTCAATGGATCTCTGATGTACCAATAGTGGATAAAGTAAATCGAAAGGTTTAAACAATAATGGTAATATATCGTGTTGAGTCTGCTTCTGATTAGGGTATAAAAGCCACAAGAGAGCCTCACTCTCACCCTCACAACCAAAACAGCCTGGATAAACTACAAAGCTATAGTTTTTTGGAGCTGAGGATGTAAAGTAACCTAAGTGAGTTCAACCACCAAAAGTAAGCAGCTATTTGAAGGAGATAAGACACCTACAGCTGCTCTCACTCCTGGTCTCTAGGAAAGGGTCAGGAGGAGGGAGAATCCTCCAGAGTTGTGGATAAAGAGAACACAGCTGAAACTGTAGAAGCCTTTTAACAACCATGTGTGAGTCCCAGCCACAAAGTCAGTCTGTTCCCAACCACCGATGCTTCCCCACAGATTTCACTGAGTCCTCAGAGCACTGCGCCAAAGGATGAGAGGCAGGACAGGAGATCTCGGAGGATATCGCCTGAAGTATGTGGGGCCCCCACCAAGTTCAAGGCAGCCAATCTGGGAAGGAAGCGGGGAGCAGAGCAGGAAAGCTGAGAAAAATCAGTCTGAGGTACCCTGGATTTCCAACTGCCAAGAGACGAAGGCAGGGAAGGGTAACTGAGAGAAACTGCTCTGGGAAAACCTTTCTATATAGAATAAAAAGCCTGGGGCAAGAGCAGAGAGCAAGGGGGACGCCTCATAACTCAAAATTCTGATAACCTATAAAGCAGTGGGAGAGACCTGTAAAGAAGCTGTAAACAACAAAGAATTCTCAGAATCTTATCAGTACTCAGATCCCCAAGGCCTAGAGAAGGGAAAGTCCTGATTATACACTGAAAACATTTTCATCTATTTGCCAATCAAATAAAGCTGCAATAAAACCCAGACCCAAGGGACTTCCCTGGTGGTCCAGTGGTTAAGACTGCGCTTCCACTACAGGGGGCACAGGTTCGATCCCTTGTCAGGGAACTAAGACCCTGTATGCCGCATGGTGTGGCCAAAAAATTAAAAATTAAAAAAAAAATCTGATATCTGTCATTTTGGACTTCCCTGGTGGCACAGTGATTGAGAGGTAGTGTCTGCCAATGCAGGGGACACGGGCTCAAGCCCTGGTCCAGGAAGATCCCACATGCCACAGAGCAGCTAAGCCCATGTGCCACAACTACTGAGCCTGCACCCTAGAGCCCGCAAGCCACAGCTACTGAAGCCCGCGCACCTAGAGCCCGTGATCCGCAACAAGAGAAGCCACCTCAATGAGAAGCCTGCGTACTGCAATGAAGAGTAGTCCCTGCTCGCCACAACTAGAGAAAGCCCACGTGCAGCAATGAAGACCCAACGCAGCCATAAATAAATAAATAAATAAATAAATAAATAAATAAATCCCAGACCCAATCGCACAAATTTTAACTCAGCCCCTCAATTCTAGTACCCCTTCCTGGAGGTAGACATTCTTTACTTCACTCTGTTGTTATTTTATATAAAATGACTGGCATCAATAAAAAATTACAAGACACCTAAAGAATCAAGAAAATATGATTTGTGATCAAAAGAAGAAACAGTCAATAGAAACAGACAGTCATCTCTGAAACCGATTTAAAATTTTTCAGGCAGGGATTTTAAAATAACTATGATAGAAATGCTAAAGGACCTAGTAGGAAGGTGGAAAACATGCATGAAGAGATGAGGAATTTCTAGAGACATAGAAACTGTAACAGAATCAAATGGAAATGCTGGAAATTAAAAAGTACATTACAAATAAAGCACTCAATTGATGGCCTCAATGGCAGGCTGGACTCAGCAAAGAAAAAAACAGTAAACTTACAGACAGAGCAATAGCAATTTTAAAGTTGAAACAAAAGGAAAAATGAGTGAAAAGAACAAAACAAAGAATTTGAGATCTGTGAGGCAATATCAAACATTTTAATGTATGTGTAATTAGAGTCTCAGAAAGAGAGGACAGAAGGAAACGAGCAGAAAAATATTTGGGCAGATAATGGTCAGTAAACTTCTAAATCCACAAATCCAAGAAACCCAGCAAATCTCATGAAGGATGAATTAAAAGAAAACCACACCTCAGCACATCACTATCAAACTACTGAAAATCAAATATTAAGAGCAACCAGAGAAAAAGAACATGTCATTCCTCACCAGAAACAATGGAGGGCAAAAGGCAATGGAATAATATCTTTTTTTTTTTAACACTGAAAGAAAAAAATTGTTAACCTAAAATACTATACCCCATACAAAGTTGCTTCAAAAATGAAGTCAAAATGAAGGTATTTCCAGACACATAAAAACTTTAAAAAGTTGTCTCCAGCATACTTACATTGCAAGAAATGCTAAAAGAGTTTTCAGACTTAAAGAGTTGTATTTTCTGAAGGGAAACAGTACACCAGATAGAACAGATTGAATCCCAGATCTGCAGGAAGGAATGAAGACCAGCAGGAAGGGTAAATATCTGTGCTAATAGTTAAAATAAAAGACTTCATCTTTGTGGTAATGCATATATGCATGTGCATACATGTGTATAATACTTTAAAATAATTTTTAAAACATTATTGACAATTTACACCAAAAATAATAATATGTATTGTGGGTTTTATAGCATAAGAACACAAAATATGGGCTGGAGCAAATGGAATTCTTATACAGTTCATGAAGTAGTGTATTATTAGAAGGTTGACCATGAGCAACCACTACAAGAAATATCACAAAGATTTAAAAAGTCTATACAGGATATAAAATGGAATACTAAAAATTACACAGTTCACCCACACCCCAAAAAGGGCAGAAAATATATGGGAGGGGGAAACAAGGAGGTATTAGTCAAAGGGTACAAAGTTTCAGCTATGCAAGGTAAATAAATCCTGGAGATCTACTGTATAGCATAAAGCCTATAGTTGATAATACCATATTGTATTCTTCAAAATTTGCTAAGAGTATAGATCTTATGTTAAGTGGTCCTATAATAAAAAAGAAAAAAGGAGAAGAAGAAAAGAGAAGGTAAGAGGAAACCTCTGGAGGTAATGGATAGGTCTAAGGCATAGATTGTGGTCACAGTTTTACAGATGTGTACTTATCTCCAAACTCATGAAGTATGTACATTAAATATGGACAGTTTTTTCTATGCCAATCATATTTCAATAAAATGTTTTTTTAAGTTAGAAAAGAAGAATCAAAAGAATAAAGAACTAATGAGATGGATAATAACAAATTCAATTGGGAGACATAAATCCAATCATATAATAATGACATTTAATGAAAATGGACTAAACATTCCAATTAAGGGTCAGAGTTTGAGAGACTGAATACAGAAGCAAGATGAAGTATATACCGTTAAATATAAAGACATTGACAGGTTGAAAGTAAAAGGGTAGAAAACAAAACATACCATGCAAATTTTAAGCATGAGAAAGTTGGTATGGCTATATACTTATCAAACAAAGTAGACTTTAAGCCAAATAGTATTACTAGAATATTTGAATTGAAGAGTATTGACTCTTTAAGTCAAAGAGGATTAAGTTAAAGAGTATTACTAGTCAAAGAGTATTACTAAAGAGGATCCCTTCCTAATAATAAAAGGATTAATTCTTCAAGAAGACAAATGCATGCAACTCATAAGAGATCTTGAAAACACATTTGAAAAATCAAAGGAACTGAGCAGAAGCAAGAAGAACTACAATCCTGCAGCCTGTGGAACGAAAACCACATTCACAGAAAGACAGACAAGATGAAAAGGCAGAGGGCTATGTACCAGATGAAGGAACAAGATAAAACCCCAGAAAAACAACTAAATGAAGTGGAGATAGGCAACCTTCCAGAAAAAAAATTCAGAATAATGATAGTGAAGATGATCCAGGACCTCGGAAAAAGAATGAAGGCAAAGATCGAGAAGATGCAAGAAATGTTTAACAAAGACCTAGAAGAATTAAAGAACAAACAAACAGAGATGAACAATACAACAGCTGAAATGAAAACTACACTAGAAGGAACCAATAGCAGAATAACTGAGGCAAAAGAACAGATAAGTGACCTGGAAGACAGAATGGTGGAATTCACTGCTCTGGAACAGAATGAAGTAAAAAGAATGAAAAGAAATGAAGACAACCTAAGAGACCTCTGGGTCAACATTAAATGCAACAACATTCTCATTATAGGGGTCCCAGAAGGAGAAGAGAGAGAGAGAAGGGACCAGAGAAAATATATGAAGAGAGTATAGTCAAAAATTCCCTAACATGGGAAAGGAAATAGCCACCCAAGTCCAGGAAATGCAGAGAGTCCCATACAGGATAAACCCAAGGAGAAACACACTGAGACACATAGTAATCAAATTGGCAAAAATTAAAGACAAAGAAAAATTATTGAAAGCAGCAAGGGAAAAATGACAAATAATATACAAGGGAACTCCCGTAAGGTTAATAGCTGATTACTCAGCAGAAACTCTACAAGCCAGAAGGGAGTGGCATGATATACTTAAAGTGATGAAAGGGAAGAACCTACAACAAGATTACTCTACCCAGCAAGGATCTTATTCAGATTCCATGGCGAAATCAAAAGCGTTACAGATAAGCAAAAGCTAAGAGAATTCAGCGCCACCAAACCAGCTCTACAACAAATGCTAAAGGAATTTCTCTAAGTGGGAAACACAGAGAAGAAAAGGACCTACAAAAACAAACCCAAAACAATTAAGAAAATGGTCATAGGAACATACATATCGATAATTACCTTAAACGTGAATGGATTAAATGCTCTAACCAAAAGAAACAGGCTTCCTGAATGGATATAAAAACAAGACCCATATATATGCTGTGCACAAGAGACCCGCTTCAGGCCTAGGGAGGCATACAGACTGAAAGTGAGGGGATGGAAAAAGATATCCCATGCAAATGGAAATCAAAAGAAAGCTGGAGTAGCAATTCTCCTATCAAATAGACTTTAAAGACTATTACAAGAGACAAAGAAGGACACTACATAATGATCAAGGGATCAATCCAAGAAGAAGATATAACAATTGTAAATATTTATGCACCCAACATAGGAGCACCTCAATACATAAGGCAAATGCTAACAACCATAAAAGGGGAAATCAACAGTAACACAATTGTAGTAGGGGACTTTAACACCTCACTTACACCAATGGACAGATCATCCAAAATGAAAATAAATAAGGAAACAGAATCTTTAAATGACACAATAGACCAGATAGGTTTAATTGATATTTATAGGACATTCCATCCAAAAACAGCAGATTACACTTTCTTCTCAAGTGCTCATGGAACATTCTCCAGGATAGATCACATCTTGGGTCACAAACCAAGCCTCAGTAAACTTAAGAAAATTGAAATCGTATCAAGCATCTTTTCTGACCACAACGCTATGAGATTAGAAATGAATTACAGGGAAAAAACATAAAAAACACAAACACATGGAGGCTAAACCATACATTACTAAATAACTAAGAGATCACTAAAGAAATCAAAGAGGAAATCCAAAAATACCTAGAGACAAATGACAATGAAAACACGACTACCCAAAACCTATGGGATGCAGCAAAAGCAGTTCTAAGAGGGAAGTTTATAGCTATACAAGCCTACCTCAAGAAACAAGAAAAATTTCAAATAAACAATCTAACCTTACACCTAAAGGAACTAGAGAAAGAAGAACAAACAAAACCCAAAGTTAGCAGAAGGAAAGAAATCATAAAGAGCGGAGCAGAAATAAATGAAATAGAAACAAAGAAAACAATAGCAAAGATC
>NW_021703778.1:3369148-3429523 GCF_005190385.1 Monodon monoceros
GCAAGGATATACAATGGAGAAAAGACAGTCTCTTCAATAAGTGGTGCTGGGAAAACTGGACAGCTAC
Organism: Monodon monoceros; assembly: GCF_005190385.1. Lineage (NCBI taxonomy): Eukaryota > Metazoa > Chordata > Mammalia > Artiodactyla > Monodontidae > Monodon > Monodon monoceros. Next base: position 3,369,216 of record NW_021703778.1, read on the forward strand.
ATGTAAAAGAATGATATTAGAACACTCCCTAACACCATACACAAAAATAAACTCAAAATGGATTGGAGACCTAAGTGTAAGACCAGACACTCTAAAGCTCTTAGAGGAAAACATAGGAGGAACACTCTTTGACATAAATCACAGCAAGATCTTTTCTGATCCACCGCCTAGAGTAATGGAAATAAAAATAAACAAATGGGGCCTAATGAAACTTCAAAGCTTTTGCACAGCAAAGGAAACCATAAACAAGACGAAAAGACAACCCTCAGAATGGGAGAAAATATTTGCAAACGAATCAACGGACAAAGGATTAACCTCCAAAATATATAAACAGCTCATGCATCTCAATATTAAAAATACAAACAACCCAATCCAAAAATGGGCAGAAGACCTAAATAGACATTTCTCCAAAGAAGACATACAGATGGCCAAGAAGCACATGAAAAGCTGCTCAACATCACTAATTATTATAGAAATGCAAATCAAAACTACAATCAGGTATCACCTCACACTGGTTAGAACGGGCATCATCAGAAAATCTACAAACAACAAATGCTGGAGAGGGTGTGGAGAAAAGGGAACCCTCTTGCACGTTGGTGGGAATGTAAATTGATACAGCCACTATGGAGAACAGTATGGAGGTTCCTTAAAAAAATAAAAACAGAACTACCATATGATCCAGCAGTCCCACTACTGGGCATATACCCAGAGAAAAACATAATTCAAAAAGACACATGCACCCCAATGTTCACTGCAGCACTATTTACAATAGCCAGGTCATGGAAGCAACCTAAATGCCCATCGACAGACGAATGGATAAAGAAGATGTGGTACATATATACAACGGAGTTTTACTCAGCCATAAAAAGGAACAAAATTGGGTCATTTATTGAGGCGTGGATGGATCTAGAGACTGTCATACAGAGTGAAGTAAGTCAGAAAGAGAAAAACAAATATCTTATATTAACGCATGTATGGGGAACCTAGAAAAATGGTACAGATGAACCGGTTTGCAGGGCAGAAGTTGAGACACAGATGTAGAGAACAAACGTATGGACACCAAGGGGGGAAAACCGCGGTGGGGTGGGGATGGTGGTGTGATGAATTGGGCGATTGGGATTGACATGTATACACTGATATGTATAAAATTGATGACTAATAATAACCTGCTATATAAAAAAAATTAAATTAAATTTTAAAAAATCCAAGGAACTAAAGGAAGAATAGACAAAGCCACAAAGATAGTGGAAGGTTTTTGGTTTTGGTTTTGGCTTTTGCGGTACGTGGGCCTCTCACTGCTGTGGCCTCTCCCGTCGCGGAGCACAGGCTCCGGATGCGCAGGCCCAGCAGCCATGGCTCACGGGCCCAGCCACTCCGCAGCATGTGGGATCTTCCCGGACCGGGGCACGTACCCGTGTCCCCTGCATCGGCAGGCAGACTCCCAACCACTGTGCCACCAGGGAAGCCCAGTGGAAGGTTTTTTAACATCCTTCTTTCAATAATTGATGGGGAAAAATACTAGTAAAAATATAGGTTATTTGAACAACATGATCAATTAGCTTTACATAAGTAATATTTTTATAACGCAACTCCCAAATCTATAGTGTACATTCTTTCTAAGTGCACATGAAACATTCAGCAAGTAGACCATAAACTGGGCAATAAATAAGTCTCCATGAATATCAAAGGACTGAAATAATACACAGTGTATTTTCTGATCACTATGGTTTTATGTTGACTTATTTGATGGCTCTTTAAAACACATAATGCACATTCTTTTGGAGTTTATGTGAAACAGTTACAAAATTGATGAAATGCTAATTAAGAAAAATAAAATCTCCTAATAAAATTTTGGTCATAAAATTTTCAGTCCCTCATCTGTCATCTTAAACGAAAAAATCCAAAATTCAATGTTTTACACTAAAACAATGATTTTTAAAACCTTAATCCCATGGATATTGAAAAATACTCTTCAAAGTAGCAATGGTTTAAGACGAAATTGAAGAATATAATGGCAGGCTATTTTGAAAAAAATAATAATAATGAGATCACTATTGAAACCAATTGGGCTCAAAGATGATATAAAAGGGGAGGAGAGATGAACAGGTAGAGCACAGAGGATCTTAGGGCAGTGAAAATACCTTATGATACTATAATGATGGATACATGTCATTTTGCATTTGTCCAAACCCACAGAATGTACAACACTAAGAATGAACCCTAATGTAAACTATGCACTTTGGGTAATTGTTACGTGTCAGTGTAGGCTGGACAATTGTAACAAACATACCACTCTGGTGGGGGATGTTGATAATGGGGGAGGGATGCATGTGTGGGTGAGGGGAGTACCTCCCACTCAATTTTACTGTGAACCTAAAACTGCTCTAAAGAATAAAGTCTGTTTTTAAAAAGAGTTAAACTCAAAGGCAACATCATAGCCTTAAATATTCTTATTATTTAAAAAAAATTTAATAAGGAAAATACATTAAAAATGAAAATAAAAGCAGAAAAAAATAAATTAGTAGAAAAATGAATTAAATAAGTAAATTAAAAACCTGGTTCTTTGACAACAAACAGAATTGATAAACATTTGGCAAATATAATAAAGAAAACAGTTTTAACAAAAAATTAATAAATTAGAATGAGAAAGTGATAAACATCTGAGATAAAGGTACAAAGGAGATTAAAACTGTTCACAATTTTATGGTAATAAATTTGAGAATCTCTACGAAAAACCAAAATGCTTCTCCTAGTAAATATAAATAACCAAAGCTTTTGCAATGCAAATCAATGCAAAAACACGTAGAAGGCTTGAAAAGAACAACATCTGAGAAAGCTACGCAGAAACCACCTTCAAAGCAGACCTGGAACTCTGATGGATTTCCTGATAGATTTCTTTAAATTGTCAATGTGTGATTAACTCCTATGTCACACAAACTTTTCCAGAGAGTACAAAAAAGTGGAAGGAAGTAACTTAATTTACTTAATAAATCACATAACCCTGACACCAAAATCTAATGAAGGTGGAAAGAAAATGGCTGAGGGAGGGGCAGAGAATCTTTGGTGCAGGGTGAGCAAGGCTGGAGAGAGGGCGGTACACCACCCAGATCACTGATCAGTGGTGCTGAGCAGAGAGAGGAAATGCCAAGATACACCCAGCAGGGTGGACACAGGAAGACGTGAGTCACTTCCATTTTCGAGCCTCTCCATGTAAAAAAAATTAAGTAATGCCAAAGCAATTTTGCAAATATAATAACAGTTAACAAACACTTTAAATACTTATAAAAATATAAATAAATGCAGCACTATTAGAGCATCATGTGGAGATAATCAAGAGTAGATGTGAAGCCTTTAAAGAAGTGAGATCCTTCTAGCAACACTCACACCACCCACAAACCCACCACACACACACACACACACACACACACACACACACACACACACTTCCCTGGCGACAGATGGACTAATGCTGAGAGTAGAGTTTGTGAGAGCAAGCGGAAACAGAAACTTTAAACGTTTCTGGAAACAACTCTTTATGTTTCTGCCTCCTGAGTGTGACGTACACCATGAAGGGTATAACTTGGTTGCCAGTAGCATTATTGTGACAGGGAAGAACAAATCTGACTCCATATTAGATCTGTTTCTTTCACACTAACCTTTGTATTCTATGCTTTTGCTACAAGTTAAGAATGTTACCTATTGCCTGAAATATACAGGATAGCCCATCCTCAAGGTCCTGACCTTTAAAGGCATAACACCTTTCCATTCATATAGAGATAAAACGTTGCAGAACAGAGAATAACATGTGTCTTGTTGGAGGTTTGTAGGAACATCATGACCTGACCTACGTGGGCAGCTGCAAGAACAAAGGATTCCAGCACCAGGAAGTTTGCAACAAGCAGCCACACCCCGTCCCTTTTTAGTATAAGAGAAGCCTGAATTCTAACCTGAATTCTAACTCGGGTAAGATGGGTCTTTGGGACAGCAGTCCCCCATCTTCTCAGTCTGCTGGCTTTCTGAAGAAAGTTGCTATTCATTCCCCCAACCACTTGTCTCTCGATTTATTGGCCTTTCATGTGGTCATCAGTATGAGCTTGGACTTGGTGACATGATCATTTATGATGAAATATTATCAGAACAAAACAGTGTTTATATGATTAACCTTATTATATGCTATTACCTCAGAAGTTCTAATCATGAAATCTGCAGAAAGAGGTGTTGCCAACCTACCCTTGATGTCAGGCAGGGAATTTCTGGCAGGGAATACCTTCCATGCTTCAGTTTCTGCTTCCCAGGCCTGTAGAAAGCCCAGGGCCAGGTCTGGATGGGCCAAGGGCAGGCTGGTGTTAAGCCCAGAGCCCCTGCTGCCTTCTTCCCTAAGGCCCTGTGCTTATTCTGTTGTACTGCTCCTGACTCCTTTGTCATTTATTATAATTTTTACTCTCAGGTGCCTCTTTGCCTCATTTGGCAAACTTGCCTCCTTTACAGCTGTGCGAGGCCATGAGACTGGGTTCTGGCCAATTGGATATTAACAGAAGTGGTGTGTACAATTTCCAGATGTCATGAAAGGAGGAGACAGGCCCGTATCTTCCCCTTTTCTCCTTCCTGCTGGCTGGAATGCAGATGTGAGTGCTAGAGCTGAAGCAGCCATCTTGGGCCATGAGGTAAACTTGGGAAACAGAGCCCAACACAGTGGAGCAATAAGATATAAGGAGCCCAGGGAGCTGGCTAACCTTAGGGTGAGTACAACTCCCCCAAACGCTGTGTGAATCTGGGGTCACCAAAGAGGAGAAGAGGTTGGAAGGTGGGGGCCCAGCACTGGCCTCCTCAGGGGAGGTTCTGCCTCTTGCCTGCTGGGAGAGGAGTCTGGTTCCTCAGAGCAGCTGTCACCTGCTCTGCATAACTAGGTGCCATTCTTCTTTGTATCAGCTGGACCTCCTACACACTTTCAACTTGTAGAAAGATGCCAGAGAAATTAGGCTGGTGTCAAGCCAGGTACAATTAACACCCCTTCTTGCCTTTGTCCTGGATTCGTTTAATAACTGTCTTTGTAGGTTTTGTTCAGAGCTCCTCACAATTGCTGTCAAATAACTCCTTGGCTCTACATGCAAGAGAATCCAATGCAGCTATATGCCTCAGAAGCTCATATGGGAGGAAGGATGTGCCCGAAAATTCCTTTTAGGGAAGGAGGCCAGTTCATGGGAAATATGCTGGTGTAGGGACCCCTGTCTGACAGCCTCAAGAGAATCCTCCCAGCCTTGGACCTCTGACTCCTGCCTCCATGCTCTCAGAGGGTCCTTCCAAGTGGAAGCTCCCACTGTCCTTTCCAGAGCTGGGAGAGGGAAATGGGACTCCACTCCTCTGCAAGCTGTGGCTGGGGGGTCTGGGGGGGACTCGAGGGGCTGCAGCTGCACAGACCTCCCCCAAACCTTGATGGTCTCTGAAGAGAAGGAGCAAGAAGAGTCCAGATCACGGAAGGCGTGCTTAACAGTGCATCTGGGAAACCCATCGGAGTCTTCTCTCAAATGGCCCTGAGCCTGTACTTCCTCCCCAGTGGTGAGCAGCAATGACCTGCAGGTCAGCTAAATCTTCACATCCCTTCAGATCTAGATAAGGTTGGCTCTCCTTCTCCATGACTCGTGGGTGTTCAGAGCATTCCCGGAGATCTCACACGTGCGTTGGGGGGCTTCAGTTGTCATGTCATTTTTGCCTCCACCTCTGAAATCTTGGACTCACTTTTTTCTGACCAAGACACGACGGTCACACCATCCTTGACTTACACACACCCAGGGTGACACAGCACAGGCACTGACGATCAGGTAGACGCCAACGTTAACGTCGGGGCGAGCCCACCACGGCTACCAGATGAACACCAGCAGGCAGAGTCCCCACAGGCACACACACGTGGTGCTGGCGAGGACAGGGAGCTGTACAAATTGTTGAAAGCCCAGAGGAGGGTTATCTGTGTACCAAGCGATCTTATATCATCATTCTTACTGGAAGAGTCACTGTGGCTACACCCCCATCATAGCGCCCACCTCACGAGCTCTTCACGCATGTCAGACACCATTAGATGTCTCCCTAACAGCCACCTCCTGCCTTTTCCCATCTAATGAAACCTCATTTTTATTCAAGCATGGGGCCCTGCTTCTCAAAGGTGAGCCCTTTGACAGGACCAGGGGGTGAACCATGTGCCTGAGCAATCCTCACAATCCCATTGACCTTGGCCAGGGATGGGAATAGCTGTGGGCACAGGAAACCAGAGCTAGCCAGTAGTAGTCTCCTAGAAGCTTCTGGAGCGTATTTTCTTTCTTGGTAAAAGTAATAAGATACGAAAGGAAAAGCTCTCTTCCACTCCCCTTTCTGCCCTGCTGTTTTTTGTTTTTTGTGGTACGCAGGCCTCTCACTGTTGCGGCCTCTCCCGTTGCGTGGAGCACAGGCTCCGGACGCGCAGGCTCAGCGGCCACGGCTCACGGGCCCAGCCGCTCTGCGGCATGTGGGATCTTCCCGGACCGGGGCACGAACCCGTGTCCCCTGCATTGGCAGGCGGACTCTCAACCACTGCGCCACCAGGGAAGCCCTCTGCCCTGCCTTTGAATGCAGCTGCATGAGGACCATCTTCCCAGAGTTGGACAGATACGGCACAACCAGGAGGGAGAGTCCCCAGGCCAAGGCCAGTGGGGCAAAGACATGGGAAGAGCCTGGGTCTTCCGGAACCCCTGACCTCAGGACACTCCTCATGTGAGACCATTTAAGCTCCCAGGTTTCAGCCACTTTGAGAGACCTCCTGCTTCCTGCAGCCACACAGCCTTTCACCAACTCATGGGTCCTCTCCCCTCCTCTCTGTGCCTCTCACACTGAGATCAAGTTCTCTTCATCTTCTCCTGCAGTCCAGTTTAAACAGCTCTTTCATTTGCTGTGCAAATGAAATGTGCCTTTCATAGTCTCGTTTTGTGTCCCAAAGAGCTTAGTCCAGATATTTTCCCAAACAAAAAAGAATTTCCTCCCTAAGAAGAATTCTGGTGCTGGCCCTCAATAGGCTTTTTGTCTTAAAAAAAAAAAAAAATCAGGGCAGATCTCATTCAGGGACCTCCAAGAGATAATAATCTCTACAAATCATGGGATGCCCTGGTTGTCCGCCGTTGATTTCACTCTTACTGGTTGTAGAGCCCAGAGAAAAGTTCAAAGCGTTTCCGTCTCAGGAAACCCATGCTCCCACCCTGGGGTGTCCCATCTGAGCCTCAGTTCCTTGGAACGAGGGCCTCTCCCACTCTCATTGCAACCTTTCTCTCCAGGCTCTGCCCCATGGTTCTGCTGTTGACACATCCTTTCCTGCAAGCAAACTAAACTTCCCTCCCCTCTGTCCTTCTCACACAACGGCGCCCTCTCTTCTCGAACAATCGTATGGACACCAACGGGGGGAAGTGGTGGGGTGGTGGTGGTGTGATGAATTGGGAGATTGGGATTGACATGTATACACTAATATGTATAAAATGGATAACTAATAAGAACCTGCTGTATAAAAAAATAAACTAAACAAACAAAAAAAACAATGCCCTCTCTTCTCTTACTTCCTCCCTTTTCCTCTGATTCCTTAATGTCCCACGTAGACCCACCCTTGCCCATCTCCACTCCAAGCACCTACCTGCCTGATATAGAAAAAGCACTTCTGCAGCCCTCACTGGTGCCAGGTGCTGGACCAGGCTGGGGAACCAGCTGCAATCAAGACAGACCCAGGGGTGGAGCTCGTGGAGCCAACATTCTGGCGGGAAAGTGAACTATCAGCCAATGATTACATAAATAATGAAGGACAACTGTGACAAGCACATTTCCTCTTTCCTCAGAGCGGGGTGCAGGGGACGGTCCTCCTCCCAACCCCTTTTAAGGGGTGTGACACAGCAAGGAGCACACATAGCAGGAGACACTTGGCTTCAGACTCTGGCACTGGCTCTTTCAGGAACCGGGCCTCAGTTTCTTCATCTGTAAATTGGGAATAACGACACTCACCTAGAAATTTGGCTGTGAAGATCAAAGCTCCTAAAACCCCTAGCGTAGCACCTTGATATGGTGCTTATCGTGGTAGAATGTGAAACTGGACGTTTCAGCCAAGGCACCAAAGCTACAGTAACTGCTACGTTATGATGGAGATCTGAGGCCGTTTGCAGAATTTTGAAGTAGATAATTGAAAACTGGTGACCCAACCTCGAATCCCTTCACTCACAGCAAGAGTTGGGTGCTGCGGGTCCCACCTTCATCTCAAGGATGGCTTTGTAGCGGGGAGGTCTCTGCCCTTTGCCTTGGGAGAGGCTTCAGGGGGACCGTCAGGAAGCTTGATGTGTCCCTGCAGTTGGGGGCGCAGGGCTGGTGCCGACTCCAGCCTGGAAAAGCCAAGGCAGCGGTGTCAGTGAGTCAGAGGCACCACCGGACTAAGAACTTCTGGGTCCCCTTCTCTTCATCCCCCTCACGTCGAACCTCGGAGTGGGCAGAAGAGATTACCGAGCTGGGGAAGGAAGATGTGCAAACTAAGGAAAAAGAAGAGGAGGCCTTTGGGATGGAGGCGACCTCCCCTGCGGCCAGCGGAGGCCTCTTGAGGGAGCTGAGCGGAGCGTGACCTACGGGTGAAGATGGAGTTTTGTTCTGGATCTGGACTGGTCTTCTCTAGGAGTGACTGAACCCAGGCTATGTCTGGGACTTAAGTTCATACGGCAATTTTAATGATCTAACAGTGCTCAGAAAAGTCAGGGCACCCACCGGAACTTTTCACTCAGGGCAGAAGGAGGGTAGCGGCTGTGAGAAAGTTCAGAGGGACAGTGGGAGACCAAAACCAGAACTGCTTCTTTGAACACACCCACAAGTCCTGCCCGTGAACACACGGGTTACACGACCACGGATGCGGGCAGGCCAGGAGGTGCGCCCAAGAGGTGACGGGAATGATTGAGTCTTACACGCCTCCCACGCTAAGCGCGGGGCCGGGAAGGGTCCCAGCAGTTGCCCTGAGTCCCCTGTAGCAGTGCTAGGACTTCAGTTCTTGGTAAGAGGGGAAGCGATATTAAGCCCAGACCATGGTCCCTGGATCCACATGAGCGAGGCTGTCCTCCCCTTCCCGTTTCACAAAATTCTCGCGCTCAGGTGGGCTTCTGAGATGCTCCCTTTCCCCTTTCAAGGCTGTCTTTGAAAACTGCTCTAACCCATTATCTTCTTCACATCGCAGAGGCTAAAGGAGGAACCCTCAAGGACTCTGCCTCACCCATCTGCCTGCAGCTACCATCAATTCCCTTAATGGGAGACGGACACCAATTAGGCTAAATAGTAAAGGGCAGATGGCTGAGGCCAAGGTTGAACACTGATCTGAACGTACAATAAATATAAGTGACCCTGGTAGAAACAGCCAGGTGACCACCAAAGATCTGTGCTGCCCTTTCATGGTGACAAGCAGTTACTGGAAAGTGGCTGCCCAGCAGGGAATTATGTTCTCCAGATGGCGTTGCACCCGGTAGGCTGCGTGCCCCCTCCAAGCTAAAGGGGTTAAGAAATCAAGGCGCCTTATGCATGGTCATCTTCCCCAGGCGCAGGCAGCATGAGACGGCTCTGTGTAGACAAAAGCACAGCCCCTGAAGGAAGGGGCCTGGGTCCCAGGAGACCACAAGGAAGGTCACCGTGTTAGTTTCCTAGGATTGCCTAACAAAGGACCACTTACCTAATGACTGAAAACAACAGAAATCTGTTGTCTGACAGCTCTGGAGGCCAGAAGGTCAAACCCAAGGCATGCGCCCCTAAAGCTCTAGAGGAGACTCCTTGAAACTTCAAGCCTCTGGTAGCTCCAGGTGCTCCTAGGGTCGTAGCTACATAACTTCATTCTCTACCTTCATCTTCACGTGGTCTGCTCCTCTGTGTCTTCTCCTCTTGTGTTTCTTTTTTTTTTAATTTTTTTAAACTTTACTTATTATTTTTGGCTGCTTTGGGTCTTTGTTGCTGTGTGCAGGCTTTCTCTAGCTGCGGTGAGCGGGGGCTACTCTTCGTTGCGGTGTGCGGGCTTCTCATTGCAGTGGCTTCTCTTGTTTCAGAGCGTGGGCTCTAGGTTCGCGGGCTTCAGTAGTTGTGGCATGCGGGCTTAGCTGCTCCACGGCATGTGGGATCTTCCCAGAGCAGGGATCGAACCCGTGTCCCCTGCATTGGCAGGCGGATTCTTAAGCACTGCGCCACCAGGGAAGCCCTCCTCTCACGCTTCTTATAAGGATTTGTCATTGGACTGGGGGTCCATCCAGTTAATGCAGGGTGCTCTCGTCTCGAGAGCCTTACTTAATGACATCTGCAAAGACCCTTTTTCCCAACAAGTTCACATCTACAGGTACCAGGGGTTAGAACTTCAACACACCTTTCTGGAGGCCGTGGTTCAACTCACTACAGTCACCTGCAAACATGGCCACATTGGATGACAATGTGAGTGAAAAATAAACTGTTACTGTGTTAAGTCACAGCAAATTTGGGGTTTTATGTGTCTCGGCAGCAAGCATGATATTAACAAGACAGCGATCGGTCCTGAAGCTTCCCAGAGGTGAGTCTGATGGACTCAGTGCAAGTGCAGAGAACACAGCATACCCGAATGGTGTGGGAGGAGAGTGGGCAGCTGATGGAGGCAGGGAGGCTGGAGAGAGAGAGGACGCTGGGGAGCCAGGGTAACAACAGCTGAGGATGCTGAACCCCCATCAGGGAGCTCCCGTTTCTGCCTGCCTGCCTCCCTCCCTCCCTCCCTCCCTCCCTCCCTCCGTCCGTCCCTCCCTCCCTCCCTCCCTCCGTCCCTCCCTTCCTTCCTCTCTCTCTCTCTCTTTCAACATACATTTATTGAGTGCAGACTACATACCAGGCTGGGTGCTATGGCCCCAGCAATGACCACAAGAGAGAATATCCCTCCCTACATGGAGCTAACATTCTAAAGGGGTCGATAACAGACCTAAAGGGAGAAACAGACAGAAACACAATAATAGCAGGGGACTTTAATACCCTGCTTCCAACGATGGACAGATCATCTAGACAGAAAATCAATGAGGAAACATGGACTTAAAGTACACACCAGACTAGAGGGACTTAGCAAACATTTACAGAACTTTCCATTCAAAAGCAGCAGAACATGTACTCTTCTCAAGGGCACATGGAATGTTCTCAGGAGAGATCATATGTTAGGCCACAAAGCAAGTCTTAATAAATCTAAGAAGACCGAAATTGTCAAGAATCTGTTCCAACCTCAATGGTATGAAACTAGAAATCAATTGCAAGAAGATAACTGGAAAATTGACAAATACATGGAGATTAAACAACATGCTACTGAACGCCCAACAGGTCAAAGAAGAAATCAAAAGAAGAATTTAAAACTCTTGAGACAAGTGCAAATGGAAATGCAACATGCTGGCCAGGGTGTGGAAAAAAGGAAACCCTTTTACACTGATGGTGGGCATGGAAATAGTGCAGCCACTGTAGAAAACAGTATGGAGGTTCCACCAAAAATTAAAAATACCATGTGACCCAGCAATTCCCCTTCTGGCTAGTTATCTGAAAGGAACTCTAACTTGAAAAGATATATAACCCCCCAATGTTCACAGCAGCATTATTTACAATAGCCAAGACATGGAAGCAACCTAAATGTCCATCAACAGATAAGAAAATGTGGAATATTATCCAGCCATAAAAAAGAAGAAAATCTTGCCATTTGCACCACCATGGATGGATCTTGAGGGCATCATGCTAAGTGAAATAAATCAAACAGAAAAGGATGAATACCATATGATCTCACTCATATATGGAATCTAAAAACCAAATGGAAAAAAAACACTCATAGTTACAGACACGAGATTGGTGGTTGTCAGAGGTAGGGTTAGGAGTCAAGAACTAGATTCACTGTGGCCATCAGCCCACATGTATACAAATATCGAACCATTATGTCACACACCTGAGACGGATATAATGTTGTATGTCAATTAGACCTCCAAAAGTGTGGCCCTAGAATGGTAATCCCCCTTTGTTGTGTGATAGAAACAGATGCAAAACTGCTCTGAGTAAAGCAGAAACTAACACACCATTGTAAAGCAATTATACTCCAATAAATATGTTTAAAAACAAAAAACATTAAAAAAAAAAAAAGAACTGCTCTGAGGGGCCCCCAAGTAACCAGATAACAGGGTATGTGACCCAAATTACAACATGTATGAAAAAATAATTCTCAATCCACAGTGAGATCAGAACCCCAGAATTCTAAGTATACTTTCAATAATTAAAACATAAAAGAAGGAATTACATAACATGGAAGAAAATCTTTCCACGGAAAGAGAATGCTCAACCTCACTAGTAGTCAAAGAAATGTAAGCTAGGACAACACTGAGGTTCCCTTGTTCTGCGTAACGGTGAGTGAAGATTAGAAGAGGGTGATCCTCGCGGTACTAAGACGGAGGATCAGAGCCCCTGTCACCTTGCTAGCAGGGCGCACCTGGAGTCTTACCTTGGGTGTCCCCGTGTTACTGACACGGGTCCTTGGACTCTTTAGTCAACAGCAGTTGATAAGAGGCCAGACGAGGAATTCGGGCATGACTTTCCCGCTGCAGCAGGAGGGAGCGAAAGCAAGTAATGCGTGCCCTTGCTCGCCGGTAGGAGAGCGGGCTGGTTCCTTAAAGAAGGTGAGGGTGGAGGCAGATCGGTGGGGGGGGCCGGAGGCGTGGCCTAGCGGGGGGGGGGGTGCCCTGGTAAGGATCATGCGCAGTACGCCCCTGCTTGTGCACCCAGCCCCTCAGAAGTGGCAGTTGATCTGTGGCCTTTTTGAACCTTACTGTTCGTAATTACCCTGACTGAGCCTGTGTGCAGTTATTTCTCGTCCTGTAGAGTTTCTTTGCGTTCTGTTGCTGGAGGACACGTCTGTCCAGCTGCAAGCATTGCAGCAAACGGTCCCGCGTCCCAGGTCCCAGCCTGTCTCACCCAAAGCAGAGCCCGAGACGGCTGACTTGGAGGTGATCCCAGGAAGCAGCAGTGCAGGACACAGGGTGGGAAACAGGGAAGGAGGGAAGCCAGGCCGACGATGTGTCATCAAGCCCCCTGAGGTGGATGCCGGTACCCAGTTCTGCAAGTGCCCACCTGGGCATGAAGGGGAAGCCGTCACCCAGCGGCTCTCGTCGCCACAGATCCAAGTGGCCTCCCAGGCAACGACGCTCCCAGATCGCACACCTGGGAGTGAGAACGGCTTGCAGCAGCTGGCCGTGCCAAGGCTTCAGAAGAGCCGCAGGGCAGGGATCTAGAGGCCCGGGGGAGGTGCGTTCAGGCTGCACCTACGCCAGCCGATGCTCATCACAGTAATGGGAAGAGATGCCATTACTGATGCCCCACTGATGCCCCCAGCGGACACAGTCTCGGAATCACCCGTCAGAGCATCCATCTAGGGGAAAGATCCTAATATGGAGTGGATGTGTATTTAACTATACCTGAGAAAGGAAGGGAGAGAGGGAGGGAGGGGATGCAGAGGAAGCGAAACAGGAAGGAAAAGAGGGAGGAAAATGTCTATTTGTTCCATTAACCTTCCCTAGTCAACCATATTTTCCCCACTGCCCTGGGGAAAGAAGCCACAGCTGAAAAACAAAGAGACCTACAAATGGTTAATTCTCAGCTTTGAGCTTCCCGTGGCCTCAGCGAACTAAGTTTGATTTAAGGGTTTTTTCGAGATTACTTTCGCCTGTACTCGATGTTTGCTTTTCATTTTGATTTTAAAGCGTAAGCCTGGCATATGATGTCACTTACACAGCAAAAGGGACCTTGCAGGTGTGATTAAGGGTTTTGAGGTGGCGAGATGATCCTGGGTTATTCGGGGGCGGGGCAGTGTAATCGCAGGGCTCTTTAAGGGGGAAGCTGGGTCACAGTCAGAGGAGGCGATGTGACAACAGAAGCAAAGGTCAGAGAGAGCAAGAGGCAGACGTGAAGATGCTGAGCTGCCAGGCTGAAGATACAGGAAGGGGCCCTCGCCAGCCTTGCCGGCTGTCTCTAGAAGCTGGAAAAGGGAAGGAAACAGGTTCTCCCTCAGGGCCTCCACAAGGAACACAGCACTGCTGAATTTGATTTTAGGACATCTGACCTCCAGAACTGTAAGAGAGCAGATTTGTGTCGTTTTTTCTTTGGCCGCGCTGTGCAGCATGCGGGATCTTAGTTCCCCAACCATCCAGGGATCGAACCTGCGCCCCCTACACTGGGCACGTGGAACCTTAACCACTGGACCACCAGGGAAGTCCCAAATTTGTGTAGCTTTAAGCCACTCCGTTTGTGGTAATTTGTTACCGCAGCGGCAGGAAACTGACACAAACCTGGACAAGCACATTTCCTCATCTGGAAAGAGAGGGTCGCCATTGTCTCTCTCACTGTCCTGAGCATCAGACCCAGTGTTGTACGTACCATGCTTACAGATACGCATAATGAATGTCTGATAAACAGCACTTATTCTTTCTGACCGCCTAGCTTATCGCCTTTACCTGGAAAGCACCTTAGAAAGCATTAAGAAAAATACAATATGGAATTAAACTAACCAGCGAGGTAGCTCTGGTTAGGTAGCTTTTATGTAAGGTCACCACTTTGCATTGAGGCCCAGGGAAGTTAAGCAAGTTGCCCAAGGTCACACAGCCATTTAGTGGGAAACAGAATCCAAATGCTTCGCCCTCGACCCTTAGTCGGACTGGTAACTGACCACACTTATGCTTCTCTTCTAGGGAAGCTCTTCCGGAGGCAGATGCCTCTGCCCCACCCACAGGACAACCTGATTCAGGCAGGCGGTGCCCAGGAATCTGCATTTCATCCAGCTCCCCTGTAATTTGTATACAGGCTGATACAGTGACCCCACGGTGAGCAATGCTGCCCACCCGTGTTGCCAAACAGCTGTGAGCTGTTGAATGCTTCCATCTGCTACCACTTCTTTGAGGATACGGGAGGCCACAGAATCCTACCATGTTGTTGACTTTTTATTTTGAAAAATTTCAAACATACAGAAAAAGACTACATCAATGACCACCCACAGAGTCACCACCCAGAATAAGGAGCTGCTAGCGTTGCAGCATCTATGTTACATCCACATATTTTCCTTTTTGGCTGGACCAACTTAACGTATGTTACGGACAACATGACATTTTCTAAACTGCACCTAAAAATTGGACGTTTTCCTACCATCCACAAGAAATCGTCACACTTAACAAAACATCTTCAACATCTTCTTAGGATGCTCTAATGAAGAAGAATGACTTCAGTCTTCAACATTACCTAATAATAATTTCCCCAATTTCCCCCCAAGTGTCTTTAATAGGTGACTTCTTTTTTTAAATCAGGAAGTGTGCGCTACCAGTTTTGAGGTGACTAGTCTAGACAGAGTTTGAGGATTTCCTGTACCCACGGAAGAGCACGCAGGCGAAAGGCTGGTCCCTCTCCCTCCCCATCCCCTCCCCAGCCCGGGCCTGACAACATCGCAGTCCCCCTCCCAGGCTCTCACCCTTTTGAGCTGAGGATTGCCAGTAACAGCATTCCCCTTCCCAAGACCACAGATCCTCTCCTGCGGCCTCTTCCTATACCTACAGCTCTCTCTCCAGGTTCTGGGAACCACTGAGACCTAGATAGGACAAGGGATCCCAGCTCTTTCCAGCCCCAGGGTGCTACCCTGCTCACACCTTGTAAATTTCTCTTTGTAAAAACCCTCTTCAGTTACACCACTTCACTGTGCTTTCCCTTTCCCACTGGGACCCTGACTGATGAACTCGTCGGTACCAGAGATGGCCCCAGAGGAAAATAACTCTCATGTGAGATTCTAGGATGGGATTGCTCACATACTGGAGATGTACAGGGATAACCCCCTTACCAGAGGGAGATAGAGCACAGGTAATCTATAAAATACGGTGGCATCAAAGCTGCTCAAACATCACCAGCAGTGCATTGGAAGAATGCAGATAGAAGGCAAGGTGTTGGCAGATGGAGTGCCTTGGCTGTGCTGACAATGGTGATTACAGGTCTGTGGTGTGGATGGCTTTTCTGACAGCCCCCAGAGACTACACCTACACAAAGAAGGGACAAAGTGAAGGTCCTGAATGCCCAACTCAGAACATGAGTGGAAACCCCCAAATCCTCCATGGTAGCCTTGAGGGAGTTACTGATCTTCTGCTGGGCAGATATGCCCAGGGACTGATTATAAAGGGGACAAGGTGACAGACATACAGAGTCAATTAGATTTTCAACCCCACCAGATTTCTTATGTTTTCCACTGGTTGGAAGGGTGGGACCCTGATTCATTGGTTGGAACGTTGGAGCAGAGACAGATGTGGCTGCCAAGTTGCCTCACGACCCATCCCACACACTTAGTGTCTCCAGGCCCATAATCAGAGTTGTATCCTAGGATAGCCCAGATGGAGGAGGACAAAGCCTGGTACAGGAGGAGAGAGCCTGTACGCCAAAAGTTTCACAGGGAAACCAGCAGGAATCATGGCGTGTTTATTGGAGGGAGTTCCAAGGGCATTGGATGGAGATGGACAAAATTTAAAACTGGGTCGGAGAGAATTTGATGATACAGTCATGCTCACTGAAGATTCAGGATTTCATGTGCTGGCGTGAACCCCAGGGAGGGGCATTCAGAGCTATGCTGGACTCAACAGAGGCTGGCAGTGAAGGAGGACTTTTCTAACGTTCTGAAGGAGAGGAAATTTGAAGGCTCAGGAAGTTAAGAATGTTGGAGGGGTCTCTTCTGTACAACATCATAGCCACACCTAGCCACACTCCCTGGGAGGGCTAGAGGATAACTCCCTTCATGAGGCCAGAAGAATTCCACTGTCAAGTGTTCACAGGCCTCCTTGAAAAGCTCTTCTTGTCTGTTTTCTGTAGGCAGGAAACGATAGTGGGAGAGACTGCAACGGAAGTAGGGTCTCTGGTGTTAATGGAAAAAGTGGGATCCCTGCAGAGGAGGGGTCAGGTGTCTCAAAGACACAATGCGCACAATTGCAATAACGTAAGACTGGAGCGGTCATTGGACTGTTTGGGCCTCTAGGGATCTGTGGCCCTGGCTACCTGATCATGGGGTCACTATGCCTGCAGTAGATGTACAGGCTGTTAAGAAGCTGCTTGACATATATAAGCAGAAAAATCCTGGGCCTGGCGGGCAAAATCATAGTAGAGAATCAACACTTACCCAGTGTTTGGACCCAAAGGCCCAGAATCCCTTGACTTGGGGGGTGGAGCTGGGGTGGGGGGGTGGGGGTAGGGGTCTCTTTGAGCAAGTGCCTGCAATGCAGCCATAGGTCTATACTATGAATCTTCCCCCAATCCTCCCCAAAAGACACCTGGCTCCATTGAACAGAACAGGAAAAGGGAAATATCCAGACCTTCCAGGGACTAGTAGATACTGTTTCTACACTCACGCTAACCACAGGAGACTCAAATTTCCATAGTGGTCCCACAGTGAGAGTATGAGCTCATGGAAATCAGGTCTGTCTTACAGTGGGTTCAGTAGGGCTGAGGCTCTATCCTGTTCTTATCTCCCCAGAATACATAATAGTAATAGATACATTAGTAACTCACAGAACCTCACAGCGGCTCCCTGCCCCATGGAACGCAGCCCATCGTGGCAGGAAGGACCAAGTGGGAAACTGTCTCCTTTCAAGAGGAACTTCCCCCTCCCCCCACTACCAAGATAAAGAACCCAAAGAAATATCATAACCCTGGGAGAATGGCACAGATTACTGTAACCATCAAATACTTAAAAGATCCAGGAGTGGTGACTCTGACCACGTTAATATTTAACTCGTGTTTGACTGGGGCAGAAACCAGAGAGATCGTAGAGAATGTGTACAGATGATAGAGAATTTGGTCACGTGCTGATGCCAAGTCCAACAGCAGTTCCAGATGGATATCTTTACTAGGACAAATCAAAAACACCCCCGGCACCTGCTATGAAGCTACAGGAAGCTTTTCTTCAATTCCAAGCAGCTAAGCTGATGGCCTTCACATGGCAGGGACAACAGTACACTTTCACCTGAGGCTTTCTATCAGGGCTGTATAGACTATCTTGTTCTCTGTTGTACTATAGTCCACAAGAGCTTGATCATCTTGATTCTCAGAGAACATCACTGTATTTAATTCATGACACTGTACAAATTGGACCTGGTGAGCAGGAAGTAGCAAATATTTTAGGTGTCTTAGTAAGATACATGCATTTCAGGCAACAGGAGACAAACTCTGTGAAAGTTTAGAGGCATTCCATATTGCAAAGTTTCTAGGCACCCAGGGGTCTGAAAGATGTCAGGAATGAGTGACAAAATGCACTTCCTAATACAAAGAAAGAGATACAGTATTTGATAGACCTGTGGGTTTGGGGGATAACATACACCATACTTGGGTTTGCTGCTCTGACCCATTACAGGGGAAACGACTGAAGTATGGATCTACACTGCTTCATGAGCAGAGACTAATGGGCTGGCCAACTAGTCAAGAACTTAGAAAGAATGAGATCGGAAGATTGATCGGAAGAGTATATGAATAGACTCCCCAAATGGTATTATTCCCTGAGCTGAATAGCCAATCACCTGGTGACAGGTTGATGACACTGAATCCTTTCCATCACCGTGGGGGCAGTGATTTGCCCTTGTACGAATAGATGCATAGTCTACATAAGTGTTTGCTTTCCCTGATCATAAGACACTGCCAGCACCATCATTCCCTACAGAATGCCTTATTCGTTACCATAGACCTCATGTTGCCTGAGACAAGGAAAAAAATGTTCTTTAAGTGCGAAGAAAGTGCAGTAAATGAAGTAAATCCATGGTTCACCTGTCTGCATCCTGTGTAAAGGTCTTCAGCCCCACACATGTTCAGACACCTTTTCACCAGCTTTTGAATAGATAATCAAGAAGTTGCCCAACAGGGCTCTACTGGTCTCAACTGATTCAGACGCTAGCTTGCTTGCTGGAGGGGTGCCATGGACTGAATGTGTCTCCCCAAAATTCATACGTTGAAATCCTAACTCCCAACGTGATGATATTTGGAGATGGGGCCTTTAGGAAGTGATTAGGTCATGAGGGTGGTACCCTCATGAGTGGGATTAGTGACCTTACCAAAAAACTCCTAGGAGTGCGATCCTCTCTTTCCGCCGTATGAGGTTACTACAAAAAGTTGCAGTCAGCAACCTGGAAGAGGCCCTCACCAGAACCCGACCATGCTGGCACCTTGATCTCAGACTTCCAGCCTCCAGAACTCTGAGAAATAAATTTACTCCATCTATGGCACTTTGTTACAGGAGCCCAAACAGACTGGGTCAAGGGCTCTGGAACACTGGGCTCAGTCACCGAAACATCTTAGGAAGAAGGTCCCAAATGGTGAGCCAACTGGAGTGTGCTGCAAATGAGCTCCGGGAATGACCCGGGAGAGGACCCCATCCTCCAGGGCAGCTGAAGCAGCCTCACCAGAGGCTCCTGGGCAGGCGGCCAGGGGGAGCGGGGTCCAATGGCATGCTGCATGGTCGTGCAGGCACACACACAAGAGCAACACCCCGCACCCGTGGCTCCACCACCTGGCCCTGGACTTGGGCCGCAGGCCACGAAGTCTGCAGCTGCTGCTCATGGACAAGGGGCCCGTGAGCTGCTGGAGGACCCTGTGTTCCATGTGCCTGGACAAGGACCGTGGGGGTGGGCAAGGGCTCCGGGCAGTCTCAGCTCAACCTCCAGCTTCACTTACATTGGACAGTTCTGTTGTGATTCTGGGTGACATACCTTTGAGTCATGTCTAAGCTAACTGAAGAAGCATCGCTCTAACAAGGCATGTTCACTCTGCAAGTTAGAACTGCTTTATTCTAAAATAGTATCAGGACTTCCTGGTGGCACAGTGGTTAAGAATCCATCTGCCAATGCAGGGGACACAGGTTCGAACCCTGGTCCGGGAAGATCCCACATGCCGTGGAGCAACTAAACCCGTCCACCACAACTACTGAGCCTGTGCTCTAGAGCCCACGAGCCACAACTACTGAGCTCGTGTGCCACAACTACTGAAGCCTGTGCGCCAAGAGCCCGTGCTCCGCAACAAGAGAAGCCACGGCAATGAAAAGCCCACATACAGCAATGAAGACCCAACGCAGCCAAAAATAATTAATTAATTTTAAAATTTAAATTTAAAAAATAAAATGGTTAATGGGAAATAAATTAGCTGGGATTTGAAATTCTACTCACATCATCACCTACACAAAAGTCAACATTATATGTGGCATGAAAAAGGAGGCGTTATTCAATTCCTTAAATATAAATCCATATAATAATAGAAATACATATGTTACATATATTTACTAAATATATTTAAATATAAATATACACATAAATGTAACTGTTGTAAATATCTGAATGGTGTAAAACATTGTATTACGTTTTGTGACCCACTACTACAAAAATATCTCCTCTATGTACCCAGTTTGCAATGTAAGTAGTAGTATTTTCTGTGGTGCCATGTTGTGGGAAAGGTTGGGAAGCTTTGCCCTAAGGTACTGGGGACCCTCATTTCCCTGCCTCGACGTCTGCCATGCCTACAGTGTATTAGACAAACCACAACTAGGGACTAAATGCTGAATGGAACCACTGAATTAAGGGTCTCCCTAAACGTAGCCTCAGCTCTCTATAATCATTTCCTTCATAGTAGCAGAAATAATTCCCCATAGGGTTAAAACCCCCTTCTGTGTTTTTTATATGGTAACACACACACACACACACACACACACACACACACACACACACGCAATGTCTTCTGAGAGTACCCTGACATAAAAGTATGACCTGGGAGGAGATGGTTGATTTGAGGAAAAAGAGGGATAAAATAACCAATAAATGGTTAAAGTAAAATTTTAACTTAGAATTCTGGCCTGTCACAGGGACTAACTTAGAACTCTGGTGTGTCACAGGGACTCATTTAGTTAGCTGCAGCCAACACTGACAGGTCTGAGGCTAAAATGCTTTGGTCCTCAGGTCCCTAGATCCTCCTAGGCCTACAAATGAAAAGGGTGAGTTTAATAAAAGAGTGGAAACGAAGGGCACCATGCATGGACCAGACACAGAACTGCACACACACTGACTGCATTTTATAAAGAATGAAAACAGGCTAAATTAATCTATGGCATTATCAATCAGGAGACTGGTTATCACAGGCGGACTGGGGGAAAGGTGGTAAAAGACCACAGGAAGGGCTTCTGTGCTGTTGACAACGTAACGTCGCTTAATCTGAATGTTGGTTACATGGGCTCTTTCTGTTTGTGAAAATTTTTTAAGTTGTACACTTATATGAGCACTTTTGCATGTGTTTATTCTGCTTCAGTGAAAATATTTTAAACAAAATGGCAGAGAGATCATACAAACACAAAAATCCTTGCTGGTTAGGTACAGGTATAGAAGAGAGAAAATGAAACCAAAACTCCAGGGGCCCCCGTGGACCACCAGCTGCATGTGAAGTAACCAGTGAGTGTTGCTAGACGCAAAGAAAGCAAGCTAGCCTGATACCTGGGCTATAATAAAGGACGCTTGTATGACTTACAGAGTTTCGAAAGTAATTCTTCTATGATTTGATGTAGCTCCTTGAGCCCTGACCATAATAATGGGGAATTTTGATGAACATCCTTTGAAAAGGACATTGAGAACCAGAAGGGATTCAGGGAAGAGCAATAGAGATGATTAAAGATATGAGAAATAGACCCTCAAAAAACGGTTAAAAGTAATGCATTTTTTAAAAAATGTGTGCCGGTCCTCTTACCTTGAGAAATGTTGAGATGGCTCCCCTACTCTTTCCTCTAATTCTCTGGTCCTCTCCCTTTTTTCTATCGGCAAGAGGACTTGGAAGCGCCCAAAAAGTCAGCTGATGTTAATCTACTGAGCAGATACGTCAATATCCTCCTGAAAGAATAAAAAGATGTTCAGTCATTAAAAGCCCGAGCCAGAATAATTGGGATGGCTCAGCTTAAGGAAGAGGAGATTTGATTGGCCTTAAAACAGCTGAAGATTTCTGAGAAGGGAGCTTATCGGCCCTTGTTCACCTCAGAAGACAAAATGAAAGTAAACGATCTTAAGGCACAGATTTCAGCAGGACACCAGAAAACAAACGAATGAGTCACCGGGCCTGGGGACCCTCAGGAGGAAGAGCAGGCTACTCTGACCAGGCGAGCTTCTTTGTAACATCATAATGTTTATTATCTCCTGAGTAATGAGTTTGATTTTATTTAGAACGGGGACAATAGCTTACATTTGTAAAGCCTTAGAGTCCTTCAGAGACACCTTTATGCCCCTGTGACGCAACTTAGAACCTTGCTTTTGCATTGATCCTGCCGGAGGGAAAGCTGTCGCTGCAAAGAGGCCCCGAGGCAGCCGGTGGGCTGGAGGCTGGGAGCCGGCCTGCCGGGTGGGGGGATGCAGGCTGTCGCCTGTCACCATGGCGACCTCGCAGCCCGCAGCTGCTGCGGTGCCCACCCTCGGGAAGGTGTCTGAAGGGCTCCTGAGGCAGGTCGGGCCAGGGCGGTCCCAGCAGAGGCCTGAAGCCTCAAGAAACCCTGGCCACTTGCTCAGCCTCTCCTGCGGCTCCCGGCAGGCTTCAGGGGCCGCTTCAGAGCAGGCTTTGCCAGGCCAGCCTGAGAAATGTCCCCCGGCACCCACGTGCTGCCTCCTCTGTGTCGCATTGTCCTGGGAAAGTCTGAGGCCTGCGGGGTGGGGGGTGGGGGGGGAACGACGGTTGGAGGGCGTTTCTCCAAGTGAAAAGGGAATGACGTGGCTTCTTAGGTTTAGGCCAAGACTTAATGCCCTCGTCCACCTGGTATTTAGCGCACGTCAGAGCTGCTGCTGGCGGGGGACCTTCCGGACCCCCTCCGGGCCTGAATCCTGAAGAAGCAGCTGCCCTTCGTCTCCACCACCTGCTGCCCCGCAAGCAGCCCCTCGTCCCTGATGCCTCCAGCCCGGGGCCCCTGCCCAGCACCTGCCGCCTGGCACCCACGAGGCAGGGCCAGGCCCGCGCCCGAGGGAGCCAACAGCTGGCAGGCCGGCCCTCAGGCCGGCGCCTGCCCCGCTGGGCTGCAGGGAGCGGGGAGGCCGGCAGGGGGGCTTTGATGGGGGGCCTCTCCAGCAAGACATCTGCTCCCCTGGCCCCGGGATCTGGAGGGCGGATGCAGGAGCTCCGAGCGGGCCCACCCCGCAGCTGTGCCCAGCCCGCCCCTCTCTTGCCTGTCTCCCCTCCCCTCCCCCTCAGCTGGCGTCTGGGGAAGGAGAAGCATCACAGACAAAGCTGTCTGCTGGCGGCCGTCCAGGCTGCCCGGTCCCCTGCCGCCCTCCGCCTCGGGCCTCTCCCTGACGTGCAGCTCTGGGCCCCGGCCAGGGCTGGGGGGGGGGCGCTGGGGGCAGGGTCCCGTCCAGCCTGGTCTGACGCAGGGATGGGGGCTTTGCGGGGCTGGAGACGCAAGCGGCAGATGAGCGAGGGGCCCCCCCAAGTCACCAGCCTGGAGCCTCCCTGGCGGCTGGTGAAGAAGCAGCCCCCGAGCCCGTTAGCCCTTCTCCTGCCCTTGACCGAAGAGCCTGGACCAAATGGGGAAGCAGGGGGCGGGGATTCCGTCCTGGGATGGGGGAAACCAATATCAAGGATCCAGACCCGATTCTATGATCCTGGCTGGGAGAGCGTAAAAGTCTGTCATCGCCCCCTGATTAGCACAAGGGTGTAAAAGCCAACAGGCAAGCAGGTCTGCCCTTGGCCAGGCCAGAGAGAGCGATTTATAAACTGAGGGACCCGGACTTTTCTGTGGCCCAAGACTCTTGGGCAACCTGGGCTGTGCGTCTTTCCAGGCAACTACTGATGGCGTGGCGCCGAACATGGCCTCCAGGCCCTGTCACTGTGGGAACCTCTTCCCCAGTGACTAATGGGACCCATGTCTAGGAGAAAGCCCTGTCCTGAGGGCCTAGGCCGTCAAGGACGTGCCTCTGGGGAAGTCCCCAAGTCAGTGTACGACAGTAGAGATGGTCGCGCTGCACTCACAAGCCCTGCACAGGCTGGTGGCTTGGAACCATGTCTGCGCACTTGCTGCCGGTTTCTGGGTTTTGCAGATCATGCCTCCACCTTCCTTCCCACCCCCGGTGACTCAGAGATGTGTCGGGAGAACTCCTAGGCAGAGGAGCTTGTCAACCAGGGGACCACAGGGTGGGGAGCCCTATGACACCAGTCCTGGTCACTCCCCCACTGGCCACCTGCTGCCTGCAGCACCTCCAGCTGGCCTCCAAGAAGCCCCAGCCCCAGCCAAGGGCAGCTGGGCAGCCTGGGAATCCTGTGAATCCCACAGAGCTTCCCTCTGCCTGGCTCGGGTTCCAGGGAGCACAGCGCAGACTAGGACATCACAAGAGCCAGTGTGCGCGCACGTGTGTGTCTGCACGCGCACACACACACAGCTGGGGAAGGCATCACTCCCTGCCCAGCTCCTTCCTTATCCCCTGACTCCCCGCTCCTCCCTGTCTGCTGCCCTGCGTGCGCTGCCATTACTGAGGACCTTGATGCTCGCATCTCATCACTCTGCTCACTACACTGCCACGTCGTCGTCCATCTCCTTGACGGTTTCCGTTTCTAGATCCGAGGACAGCAGCAGCGGCAGTGCTTGTTTGCGGCCTAGGACAGCACGTGTTCAGTGCCCGTGGAGTGAACGAGTCCTCCAGGTGGCTCACTGGTCCCCGGCTTGGCTATGCACCCCCCGAGGCCCTGCCCCGCGGCCCAGCCCCACGTGAGCCAACCTGGTTTCCTCCGCTCTTCAGCTGTCTCGGCATCCCCGCCACGGCAAATGGAACGTGTCTCTTTAACGAACGAGACAAGCCCTGTGGTTTTAATAGGGGCAAAAAGGGAAAAACACTTAGCTACAGACACAGAACGGGCTTAATTCTCCCAGGAGTTCCTTTAGAGACAAGAGCGTGAGAGGTGATCAAAGCAAAAGAGAAATGGAATCCCGTGGGCCCCTTGCAGCTCTCAGCTGTCCTCAGGCATTGCACCCAAGTCCCTGGAAGCCAAGGATAAGGACGCAGAAGGCATAGCAGGTGCCCAGTGGACCCGTGGAAAGAACAGTATTCTGGGCGCCAATCATGGTGTCCTCGAATCCACCATTTAACTTTTC
The DNA here is from genome assembly GCF_005190385.1 of Monodon monoceros. Lineage (NCBI taxonomy): Eukaryota > Metazoa > Chordata > Mammalia > Artiodactyla > Monodontidae > Monodon > Monodon monoceros. Next base: position 3,394,357 of record NW_021703778.1, read on the forward strand.
TGAACTTCTATATCCCTGCAAAATAAAGATAAACGTGCCCTGCCCACTCACAGCATGGTTGTGAAGGGCAAATGGGACAGGAACCAGGAGAGGGTTCCAGCAAGCCCAGGGCTCCCTTCCAAGCAAAGGTGGGCCCTCAGAGGCCGGGGCACAGGAGAGGCCAGGTGGGCCCCGGGACAAGTCTGGGAGGGAGTGTGACGTTGCCCCACCTCTTCGCCAGGTGCTCTTGCCACAGGCTGAAGTGTCCCCCCAAAGTTCGTAGCTTGAAGTCCTACCCCCCAGCCCCTCAGAATGTGACTGTATTTGGAGACGGGGTCTTTAAAGAGGTGATCAAGTTAAAACACGGTCATGAGGGTGGGCCCTAATCCAATACGACAGTGTCCTTATAAGAGGAGTAGATGGGGGCTTCCCTGGTGGCACAGTGGTTGAGAGCCCGCCTGCCGATGCAGGGGACGCGGGTTCGTGCCCCGGTCTGGGAAGATCCCACATGCCATGGAGCGGCTGGGCCCGTGAGCCATGGCCGCTGAGCCTGTGCGTCCGGAGCCTGTGCTCCGCAGCGGGAGAGGCCACAACCATGAGAGGCCCGTGTACCACAAAAAAAAAAAAAAAGAAGAAGAAGAGGAGATTGGGACACAGATGCTCACAGAGGGACGACCATGTGAAAGGCTCAGCAGAAGCCGGCCGTTTACAAACCAAGGAGCGAGGCCTCAGAAGAAAGCTACCCTGTCGACACCTCCATCTCTGACTTCCAGCCTCTAGAACTGTGAGGAAATAGATTTCTGTGCTTAAGCCCCCTGCCGGTGCTACTACGTAACAGCCACCCTGGCGAACACATACAGCCCCTTCTGCCCCACTGGTGCTGTCCCACAGAAGCGCTCCCCCAGCAGGCTCTGCTAAGCGCTCACGACACCTGGTCACAGAGTCCTCCTGTCTGTCTGGCCAGGACACTCTGAGTCAAAGGCCGCTTCAGGGGCGATTTCTGTCCCGCTGCTAAGATGTTTGGGAGAGTGTGTCCTCTGTTTCTCAGACATGGTGCTCCAGGGGGTCCCAAAGGTATGCCCTTGTGTAGCTGTCAGCATCACCTGCAGGGGGGTGGGGGGCTGATCAAAATGCAGACTCCTAAAACGAAACACAGAGCTACCATACAATCCTGCAATCCCACTCCTGGGCATACATGTGGAGAAACCCATAATTCGAAAAGATACATGCACCTCTATGTTCACAGCAGCAATATTCACAACAGCCAAGACACGGAAGCAACATGAATGCCCATCGACAGACGAGTGGATAAAGGAGATGTTGTTTATATATATATATATATATAATGGAATATTACTCAGCCATAAAAAAGACTGACATAACACCATTTGCAGCAACATGGATGGACCTAGAGGTTATCATACTAAGTGAAGTGAGCCAGACAGAGACAAATACCATATGATATGCTTATACATGGAATCTAAAATAAATGATACAAACGAACTTATTTACAAAACAGAGATAGAGTCACAGACATAGAAGAGAAACTTATGCTTACCAAAGGGGAAAGGGTAGGAGGGATAAATCAGGAGTTTGGGATTAAAATATACACTCTACTATATATAAAATAAATAACCAACAGCTCCTCCAAGGGCAGAGTGCATCGACACAAAACGCCCCCCAACTCTGGGGAAATCCTCTGAAACCCCCTTTGTGACGTCCGATGGGCCCTTGCTGCTATTTCCAGCCTTCAGTGGCGCCCCATTAAAACTGATCTCTGCCCCGAGTCACAAATCACAAGATGTTGGAGCTGGAAGGCACCGAGAGGGTCACGGAGTCCAAGCCCCTCCATCCACCTGCAAGAGACCAGTCTCTAGGCGGGGCAGCCGCGCCCAGACCGTGACCCACTGAGCCAGAGGCAGGTCTCCAGATGCCCCGCTGGGTCCTCGTCTTCTCCAGGGAGCTCTTGAGCACCGTTCGGGCTTCTGCATGTGACCCTGATGGGCTCTGCTGGGGCCCTACGGCCCCCTGAACGCCAGGCACATCACAGGCAGCATCTCATTTAATCCACAGGGTGACCCTGTCTCCTTAGACCTCGTTTTCCACATTTTATGTTACACAGACCTGCCCAACATCCCACAGACAATAAAACTGGAGCCAGGGCTCACCCCAGTCCGTCTGCCTCCAAGTTCCAGGTGGCCCATCATCTGGGGACAAGAAGCCTGTACGGTTTAAACGGCTGCCGAGAGCTGGACAGGCTCCAGGAGCACCAGGGAAGCTACACATCCACTCTGTGGCCACAGCCCGGCTGGGTCAGGAGCCCTTCCTGCCCCGCCGCACGGCCTCTGGCTTTGCCGGCTCTCTGTGCCGGGCCCACAGGTCCCTCCTGGCAGCTCTCAGGGGACACCTGATGGGCTGGGCAGGCAGCGGTACCTGCGCCAGGACCCGCGGCAGCCCCGCCAGAGGAGAAGGCAGTGCCCGCCCAGATGATGCCGCTGGGCGTCTGGGCCGGCCCGAGAGAACCCTCGCCTTCCTCCCAGCCTGTTCCTCCGCCCACGCCCTTACCTCGTTCTCTTCCTGGACTTAGGGGAGGCCTTCCTGAGGGGGGGGGCTCCCTAAGCTGACTGGATGCCAGGGTCCACTCACAATCACCTGCGACCCCGGTACTTAATGAAGGAGAGGGGTGCGAGGCGTGCAGGGCATGCGCCCCGCGCGAGCCGTCAAGTAATGGATGGCATCCTTAGAGCAGGCGTCACGGAGGCCCTTCCACCCACAGCCTACAAGCAAAATGAGGATGAAAGTGAAAACACACCCGATCCTCTCCATCGCCAAAAACAGCGAAAAGCTCTGCGTCCTCTGACGTTAGCTCAGCGCCCCAGCCTTCTCACGGAGAGCACCTGCTTCTCAGGTGGTGAATGGTCTCCGACCCTGTTTTAAACTCTGCACGATTTGGCTACAGGGTTTCCTTGGGAGGCCGGCTACAAATGCTGCCCGAAAGTACGAGGACCCCGGGAGAGAAGGCCTTCCTCCTCCCGCAGTGGGGGGGGACTGCCCCCAGCCTGAGGGCCTGGTTCCCCGCGGCAGCAGGTGAGCGGCAGGTCTGCGAGCCCGAGGGGCCGTCCCAGGGCCGTCTGGGTGGGCGCCAGCGCAGGGGAGAGACAACAGGGAACCTGCGCTGGGGCCGTTTTCTTTCCTGAAATGATCGGCATTTGCAAGCTAATTGCAATTTCTGCCCTGCCTGGGTCTCAGACTCAGCCTTAGTGGCGGAGCCTGCTGGCCCATCACTCCTGGCATGCTCTCCCTCCAACTCCTTTTTCTTGGCCAGACGCGGCCGGTCAGAAACTGACAGGGAAGAACCCAGCTCTCCAAATTCTTCTGGTGTCTTGTCTAGGGTTACTATGGAGCTTGGGACAAACCCCAAACAGGTCTCAGCAGTTAGGGATGCTGACCTGTGCTGGCACCTCTCTCGACTTTCCCACCTCACCTTCACACCCCGTTCACTGACACCAAACGGACCCCTCTCTCCTCGACCCTTCCCACGCTGCCCCACAAACCCAGGACCACACGAAGGGCAGGGGCAGCCCCTGTGGGAACCGGAGGCCCTCCGCCAGGACTGGACCAGCCCTCCCATTTGAAAGGCCCTTTCTTCCAGTACTTAATGAGGCAAAGGCCGTTAAGGGCGGGACTGACCAGATGCGGATGGAGAAGGGGGAGTTTGCAGGGTGGAGAGGAATCAGATGAGGAAAGGAAGGGATTCCGGGCGGGGCTGAGTCTGGACGTGGGACAACACAGCACTTCTGCTTGGTTTCATTAGAGCCTCAGGTGGTAGGGGCAGCCCTTAGTGTTCTTAGTACTTGAGGGCAAAACCAGGCATCAGCTTAGGTTTTTGAGCACAGAAGTAATGATGAAAGCACATTTTTTCCCAGGGTGGGACCGAGAGGAGGTTCAAGGCCCTGAAAGGCTCACACACCTTATTCCTGGCCTTCCAGCTCCGTGAAATTTGAAACTGCAAAATTGATGTATGTCAAACGGGTCCATTTTCTACTTGGTGCAACTCATAAGTTAGACTGTGTCATGAGAGCTCGTGGAAAAAATGGAATTCTCTAAAAATCTGAGGGAAAACAAACTCTGAATGCAAAGGATGCAGACCAACTCCCTTCACATCAGTGCTCACTCAGGATGCAAGACAGGTCCTAGATGACAGGAGACTGACGTCTACACTCTACTTACAGGTTCGTTTCTATTTTCAGTTTTTTATTCTCTCAGTGGCCGGAAGATAGGAGGGAAACTCTCCTTGAGTACTGACTGCCAGGTTTTGTCCCGAGAACAAGAACTGTGAAGCCAAGTTCTTGAGGAATGTTCATTGCCTTGACCTTTAGCATCCTGGTGGTCTGACGGCGCGGCCCTCGCCCCGGGGGTCAGCAGGGTGATAAATACCCAAGACTGCCTCAGTCCCGGCGCGGTGCGGGGTTCAAGTCCCTCCCGGGGGAGCGGGACAGTAAGCGCCCACCTGCGCGCGGGAGGGTGGGCGTGGCAGCACAGGTGGAGGCAGTGGGGGCGGGGCTCGAGGTGAGCCCCGCATCCCTAGCAGGCGTCCCGGTGGGCGACCACGGCCTTCGCACGGGGAGCGGTGGTGTTTCTGCTCCATCAGGGACCACCCGAGGCGCCGCAGGGCTCTCCCACCAGGCCCGTGGTGGGAGAGCCCTGCGAGGAAGCAGCCTCCCTTCGAGCCACAACCATCAGAGTCCCGTCGGGGAGCCCTGCACGTGATGCAGATGCGCTCGCACAGACTCGAGGACGGAGCCGTGAAATTAAAACCACTGCACAGTCCGGGCGGCGTTGAGGAGCTCTCAGCCTCCTGCAAGCGGCCCGGCACCGAGGCGGAGACTGAACCGGCGTCCACCGCGCGGCGCCCCGGGAGCGATAACCACGGCGACCGCGCGCGCGCCCCGCCCCGGGAAGCCCCGCCTCCCAGCGCTCCCCACTGGCCGCCCGCCCCGGCGCTCCCCGAAGCCACCAATCACCGGCCGCGTCTCCCTACAAAGAGTGGAGAGACCCCCTCAGACCAGAAGCGGCGCTCTGTGCACGAAACCTAGGCTGATGGCTTAACTGAGGTCAACGTAAACTCCAATTGGAGAAGCAAAAAGCAAGCAAGATTATCTAATCGCCTATATATAAGGGAGCAATCCGAGAGTCCGAGCAGCTCCTAGTAACCGGCCCTGGAAAGGTGTCTGTGCGAAGAGCCAACAGACTGCGCTGATCCTGGACGTCTGTCTGTCTAGACGGGAGTTCAGGCTCCATCACTACCTGATTCCGTGTCACTTCCCATCCGGGGGTCTCTGATTCCTCAGCTTAGAGAGAAGGACTGCATAGTCTGTCAGGACCCTTCCAACTCCAGATCTCTAAGCTGCGGAGTCTGAGTTACACCCCCCGCCCCCGGGCGGAAGCCAATGATGCTTAGCGTTCAGACTTGAACAGGAAAGCACTGAATGGGAGGCTGATTTAATTTTGCTCTTTTTCTTTGCCTCTGTCTGCAGGAAAAGAAATAGCTGTCTCATTCTCCTTTGCCAGAGGAAAAAAAATCGATAGGTGTTTAATCTACAAGGGAGATTAATTTCCCATCTAAGCCGAGGAGATCCGGGACTGCTCTGGGCTGAGGACTGATAGAAGTGTCAGATGCCAGAGCCGACAGCGGCCGTAAACAATCCCGTCCAGCCCCCTGGCTTTACAGATGAGGAGAGTGCGGCCCGGAGATGCTAGGGGACTTGTGCAAGGCCGCCCAGCTGTCAGGGCCAGGTGCAAATCAGTATCCTTTCTGCCACACCATCGTGGACAGCTCTGGCCGCTTGCTTAACTCGGGGACCCCCTTTTGCTGTGCCTCCTCCCCTCGTCTTCCTCCTCTTCCTTGCACACTGTCCAGTAATAACTGGCAACATACAGTCCAGCCCTGGAACCTCAGAGGCCAGGACCAAGCTGAGATTCTGGTGCATTCCTTTTCAAAAGAAGGAAGAGGCTGCCTTTAACTTGGCCACAATCTGAAACTCTGAAAATTCCAGTGATTCTGCAGCACAAAGGCTTCAGCTTTACAGGACTTGCAGCTGCTTTCACAAACTTTTGAAGCCTTAAAGATCAGAGTGATGCAGTTCAGCAGTATAGCAGATCCTCTCATTTCCCAAATCCACAAAACAGAATCCACCGGGTTTGGCACCTGCAAAGTCTTGCCACCATCCCAGGATACATTCCTTTATTTTACTAAACCCACCTCATTCCCTGTTGTCTCGGACAACCTCCTCTACCCCAGCAACAGGTGTTTCTTGAACTCCAGTACAATCTCAGCACTCATGAGACAAGGGGAGAATCTCAGAAGCCTCCAGGTCTATTCTTGCCCCGCTGCCTCTGCCCACCTTCTGACCCGGGCTGCAGCCTCTTCCCTTCCCATCACATGCGCCAATTCAAAACGCTTCCCAGGCTTCCTGTGGTTTCTCCTAGTTTTCTGGTTAATTCCTGGAATCCAGCTTCTCCAGGAAGCTGGTGCCTCCGTGGTTTCTCCAGGGCTGCTCTGAGACGGCCACACAGCAGTCAGCCAGACTGGTTCACCATCTGCATAGAAGCTGCAAGGTGATGGTGATGTCTAGCCAAAAGAAGGAGGCGGGGTAGGAGGAACGGAAGAAGAACAAAAGGCAAAGGGCTAAACTGCATCCCTTTCGAAAAGAAGCTGAAAGAGAATAGATATATGTATATGTCACTTTGCTGTACACCTGAAACTAACACAACATTGTAAATCAACTAGACTCCAGGATAAAAATGAAAAATAAAATAAGATGCATCCCTTTCCAGCCTACAAAGTCCAAAATCTTTTACCACCCGGTTCAAAGCAGAGCCTACCCTGTCACTAATGGGCACTGCGCGTTCATTTAAACAACACTTCGAGCACCTGCTCTGTGCCGGCCCTGGTACACTGGCGAAGGAGATAGGCAAGGCCAGGCGTCACGGAGCGCGCAGGCTTGGGCTCCCGGCACAGGACAGCGTGAAGGGTTCGGGCTGGATGGTGCAGGAGCAGAGAGAGAGGCATGGCTGAAGCCAAGTGCGCAGAGGAAGCAGGGCAAGATCCCCCAGAGCCTCGTACTCAGAGGGGTTGGAATTTTAAATACAATGAATTCTTTATTTTTTAAATTTTTATTATTTATTTTTGGCCGCACCTCGAGGCATGCAAGACTTCCTGACCAGGGATCAAACCCACGCCCCCTGCAGTGGAAGCGCAGAGTCTTAACCACTGGACCGCCGGGAGCCTTTGCCTGGGGTTTCAGCAGCAGAGAGGCATGACCTGATTTACATTTGTAAACCCCCACTCTGGCTGCCCTGGGGCTCCTGTAGCATTATCCAGAGAGGAATCTTCTTGGCATGAGCCGCCTGAGTAGACTTTAATCTGCCCCAGGAGGGGACGGTTATCCCACCCAGTCTAGCTTGGGGTATTGCTTTTGGGCCTCCAGGTTTGTAAATCAACCTCTTATGCAAAGCTATGAACTAGATTCTGTCCAAAGTCCTGCCCGCCTGTGAGGTCCTGTGAGCAGTGAGTGGATTGGAGCCCTCTGCTTTAAACCATCGTCATGTTTGCTGAATGAACCAATGAAAAACCAAGTAGATGGCTGGCTGGCAGGAACGTGTGTGTGTGTGTGTGTGTGTGAGAGAGAGAGAGAGAGAGAGAGAGAGAGAGCGTGTGTGCGTGTGGAGGGAGAGAGAGAATGAGGGCGCGCTGGAGGTAGCTAGGGAAGGGTCCCCGGGGAGGAGGGATGGGTCAAGAGCCCCAGAGGAGAGATTGATCTCACCTCTTAAGCACTGCCTGCTTATTCTGGGACGGCGCTCAGTCTGCCTTCCAGGCTCTTTGGCTGCCTGGAGACAGGCTACGTAAATGGCCCGAAGCAAGCGTCAAAATCTCCCCAGGTGCTTTGCGCCCAGGGCAGATAAATCGCCTTCTCTTCAGACCCCCACAACTGCATCCACCCCGCTCTGGGAGCCCAGGCTTTTTCCACATTCCTAGATGTCCCCTCTAGCCGCAGCGGGGTTAGGAGAGCCCAGGAAGGAAGAAGGGGGTGTGGCTGCTGAGAGCCCAAGTCAGGGCTCCCCGTGAGGCCAGAGACAAGGTGGAAGCAGAATCCACCCCCATCCCAACCTCAGGGCTGGCCCTCGGATCCCCAAGCACCCTCCCTGCACACAGGTGGGTGCCAGAGTACTGAGGGTCGGTGCCAAAGGCTCCCTGACCGCGCCATCGTCCCCCACTGCCCAGGCTGCCCCTGCGCAGGGGATCCAGGCCACCAGGCGCCTGCCATGGGTGAGGCTGACACCTTCCACCAGGAGCTGCTTTCAATACGTTGGTCGGAATCCTGTGTCGGACCGGCTGTTCCTTCGTGGGGTCTGGGCCTCCAGAGGGAGAAACGAGCTTGACGTGGAGCAAAGCACCGACTTAGGCTACCCAGAAACGGAGAAGAGAATGCCAGCACTCTGCCGGGAGGCCACCCTTCTTGCGAAGTCGGCCCTTTTGGTTTCTGGTGGGAAGTCCCACTCTGCTCTGTTGGCAAAAAGACGGAGAGAGGGAGAGAGGGAGGGAGGGAGACAGACAGACAGACAGACAGACAGACAGACAGACAGCCAGGGCCCCACGTCCTGGGCAAGGTTGCTTTTGTTCTCCTGTGAGGGAGAAATGCTTTCCACATGGTCTGAGTGCAGGAGGCTTCTTTCCCCCTGCGTTTGATCCCTGGACACCACAGCGTGTAAACAGTCATCATCCCACAGACAGTTTCCAGAAACAGAACCTCACTGGCTGACCCCACTCCCGCCTCTGAGGGAGGTGACCGCATCCCCGCACCATCCGGCACCCGCCCCCCTGACCACCTGGAGCTGGACCGCTAAGTCCCCAGGAAGCTCATCCTGGCAGAGAGGAAGGGCCTGAAGCAAATGATGCTCTCGGTGGCAGTTGTCTGAGGTCACCCAGGCTCCCTGCCCAGAACTGCCTTCTCTGGGGCCCCTGGGCTCCATGACTGCCTGAGACAGACCACCGTCCTCTCCTCCACCAGGGAGATAAGATCACATGAAGACAAACCCAGGGCTGGGGAGAAACATTCTCATGGATGCCTGTGGGCACATCAGATATTGTGGATTTCCTCCGTCTCTGCAGGCAATTTGTAATAAATAAATAAATATAAAACACTCCCTGAAAATGGATAGGCTCTCTGAATAAGCACTTCCAGTTCTAGGAATCCATCCCCAGAAAAATAAGCCAGGAATGAGGCAAACAGAAAAAATGGGAAACAACCTACGTGCCCAATCAGAGAGGATTGAATGGTCTCTTCTACTTTGAGTCAACAGTTACAGACCCCTAGCAAACATAATTTTTGAGAGCACATCCTGATAAATAAATGTGTATTTATTTATAATAAGTTGTGTATGGGTACCGTGGTACTACAAATGTTATGTGCATTTAAAAACATACAATATGGGCATTTTAAGCAATATTTTAATTTTTATTTTATTCATTAATATCACAGCAATATTTAGGCTTTGAGAGAGCAAGTGATTTTGTACATGCTCAATTATCGTAATTACCACTTTGTGATGCAACTGTTGAAAGTTCAATATATTTCTCTGCTTGGTTATAAAGCTGCCATGATTGAAAATAATCTTTTATGAAGGCAGATACAAATAGGAGGAAGGCATAATTGGGCACACAATAAATCAAGTTAATTTTTCATTCCCATATACTAAGCATACAGAGATTTGTTCTGGAATGGGGCTAAGTAAATTTTCCATTTCTATGATGTCAATTAATCCATCCTACATTTTTAAAATACTTTTAACAAATGCATCCAAAACACGAAAACTTTCATGGGAAAATCTTTCAACAAGTTAGAAATTTCTGTTTCCACATTTTAAACTGAGCAAATATGGGAGTATTTATATATAACTGCATTTTTCCCAGGAATAAAATCACATAACATTGGAAATGAAAATGCACTCACTACTTCTCTCAAAAAGCATTATTTTATTTTTCATTGTTAAAATGTCACCATAACTTGAAGGGACAGGTCCCATGTGTTTGTTTTGAAACTTAAATGACATAATGTGAGAAGCCACCAAATTCCTGTTATTTATTAGCTCTTTTAAGTAATTTGCTACATGATACACATCCAAACTTTGTGTACATAAAAGACGTTTTTGCTCACTCCCTATGTCCTTAAAAAAATATTACAAAGGTTCTACTATATGTTTAAAGCTTCATTTTCTAAATGGAGCCACGTCACTGATATTCAGTGTAGAACTTTGCACTCGAGTTTCAAACTCCTTTTGCTACGGTAGTTTGTTTGTAAATAAATTTCAAGCGTGGTGCAGATTATCAGCTGATATTAGTGGAGCACTCACTATGGGTCAGGCATAGTTTAAGCGCTTTAGATATATTAACTCACTTAACTTTTGCAACTACCCCTCGTGTAGATATAATTATAATCCCCATTTTACAGGTGAGGAACCTGAGGCCCAGAGAGGTCAAGTAACTTGCTGTCTCACAGCGAGCAAGCAGCAGCCCTGGAATTTGAACCACGACAGTCCAGGTCCAAGGACAGTACTGCCCCCCACTTGCTAGACTATTATCTATGTGTCTACGTCTATCTGTTGAAGTTCAAGAACCCTGTGGTTCAAGCGGGCACTCTAGGACTTCCCTGGTGGTGCAGTGGTTAAGAATGAACCTGCCAATGCAGGAGACACGGGTTCAAGCCCTGGTCCAGGAAGATCCCACATGCCGCGGAGCAACTAAGCCCGTGCGCCACAACTACTGAGCCTGCACTCTAAAGCCCACGAGACACAACTACTGAGCCCGCGTGCCACAACTACCGAAGCCCGTGCGCCTAAAGCCCGTGCTCCACAACAAGAGAAGCCACCACAATGAGAAGCCCGCGCACCGCAACGAAGAGTAGCCCCCGCTCACCACAACTAGAGAAAGCCCGCGTGCAGCACCGAAGACCCAATGCAGCCGAAAAATAAATTAAATAAATGAATTTTTTTTAAAAAGCGGGCACTCTATTTTCTATCTGCTCTTATACCTATGTATAAGAACAACATTTGTTGTTGCTGTCTTTAACCATTATTGCAAACATTATTTAATATTGAGAATATATATCCTTCAGTTATCCTTCTTGTAGTGGCTTACAAAAACATACTTCATGTGTTTTGTTTTTGAAACAGAACTCAGCAAATGCTGTAACCGAATCATGTTGAAAACGTGTGTGATTTCATCCACCTCTAGAGCAAAACTTCCACACTGTGTTGTGTGTTCTAATACTTGTTTCTCCAGATATTCAGCAACTGCTTTCTATGCATCATCCAGTAGTATTTTCTGGCAAAAACTACATTTAAGTTCATCCCCACATTTTCCCCACGTGTTATTTTGGCCAGTTTTACCCTGGTAAGTGGCTTTTAAGCTTCTAAACATTTATTAGTAGTAGCTGAGTCAAAACGTATAAGTTCGGAAATATTTCTTGTCTTTAAACATCGGTGGAAAATGGTGAAATTTGTCGTTATATTCTCAATGCCTTTTTTTTTTTAATGTCCTGCCTATGGTGATATTCTTATTAGCTCTCAAGGTACACTTAGAGTAAGGCCATTACAAACGGAATGGCTAATATATCCATTATTCTCTCAAAACGTTGATACATTTGAGGCTGACTTATTTTCAGGTCTGTTTATATTGGTGGTGTTCTTACATCTAACAAGAACTATGACAAGCTCATACCAGACACTGAAGAACCTATTCTATTATCTTCTTGTTTTCCTCTCACTTTCTACATTTTCTTTGCAGGAAGCTTTTTCAGCCATCTGTCCATTTTGTGACGGTTATTAAAGAGTATGATCTGGAGATCTCTCTAACCAAAAATCAAAAACTGCAGTAAATTGCAGTTTGCTAAAAGCGAAGAAAGTCGTGGGGTTCCCCACCCCGACCAGCCTCCCCCAGGACCATGGGTACCACCTGGTACCATCAGGCTCACAGACTGCATGCAGCATCATGGTGAGTCCAGACATCAGCTTATTTGGGGATAAAAGTAAATAGCAGAGGAAGTTGCAACATTTTCTTCCCTCACCCCAGGGGATTGTCTTGCATGTGCCTCACTTTGGAGACCACAAGGGAATACTTTGCAGTTTTTAAAAATTATGTTATAGAAGACTATATACAAAGATACAGGAACAGAGTCACAATATGCTAAATGGAAAAGATCAGGTTCAAAAACAGGATATACACAATAATTTTATTTTGTATATAAAAGTGTAATTCAAGATGATTCAAAGAAATGGAAAGGTATCCCATGCTCTTGGACTGGAAGAATTAACATAGTTAAAATGGCCATACCACCCAAAGCAATCTCCAGATTTAATGTGATCCCTATCAAATTACCCATGTCATTTTTCACAGAACTGGAACAAATAATCCTAAACTTTATATTTTAGGAACCATAAAAAGCCAGAATTGCCAAAGCAATCCTGAGGAAAGGAAACAAAGCTGGAGACATAACCCTTCCAGACTTCAGACCATACTACAAAGCCATAGTAATCAAAACAGCATGGTCTTGGCACAAACACAGAATATGGATCAACAGAACACAACAGAGAGCCCAGACATAAACCCACACAACTAAGATCAATTAATTTTTTGTGTGTGTGTGGCACGCGGGCCTCCCACTGCTGTGGCCACTCCTGTTACAGAGCACAAGCTCCGGATGCGCAGGCTCAGCAGCCATGGCTCACGGGCCCAGCCGCTCCGTGGCATGTGGGATCTTCCTGGACCGGGACATGAACCCAGGTCCCCTGCATCGGCTGGCGGACTCCCAACCACTGTGCCACCAGGGAAGCCCCGATCAATTAATTTTTGACAATGGAGACAAGAATACACAATGGTGAAAAAACATTTTTCAGCAAGTGGTGTTGGGAAAGCTGGATAGCCACACATAAATCAATGAAGTTAGAACACACCCTCATACCATGCACAAAAATAAACTCAAAATGGCTTAAAGGTTTAAATATTAGACATGACACCATAGAACTCCTAGAAGAGAACATAGGCAAAACATTCTCCGACATAACATCATACCAATGTCTTCTTAGGTCAGTCTCCCAAGGCAATAGAAATAAAAGCAAAAATAAACAAATGGGACCTAATCAAACTATAAGCTTTTGCACAGCAAAGGAAACCATAAACAAAACAAAAAGACAACCTATGGACTGTGAGAAAATATTTGCAAATGATGCAACCAATGAGGGCTTAATTTTCAAAATATACAAACAGCTAATACAACTCAGTAACAAAAAACAACCCACTCAAAAGGACAGGCAGAAGACCTAAATAGACAGTTCTCCAAAGACGACATACAGATGGCCAATGACAAGATGCTCAACGTTGTTAATTATTAGTGAAATGCAAATCAAAACTGCAATGAGGTATCACCTCGCACCAGTCAGAATGGCCATCGTTAAAAAGTCTACAAATAACAAATGCTGGAGAGGGTGTGGAGAAAAGGGAACACTCTTGCACTGTTGGTGGGAATGTAAATTGGTGCAGCCACTATGGAGAACAGTATGGAGTTCCTCAAAAAACTAAAAGTAGAGCTACCATATGATCCAGCAATCCCACTCCTGGGCATATATTCAGACAAAACTATAATTTGAAAAGATCCATGCACCCCTATGTTCATAAGCAGCACTATTCACAATAGCCAGGACATGGAAACAACCTAAATGTCTATCGACATATGAATGGATAAAGAAGATGTGGTACATATATACAATGGAATACTACTCAGCCATAAAAAAGAATGTGATAATGTCATTTGCAGCAACATGGATGGACCTAGAGATTATCATACGAAGTGAAGTAAGTCAGAAAGAGAAGACAAATACCATATGATATCACTTATATATGGAGTCTAAAATATGACACAAATGAAAGAGAAACTGACTTTTATCTATGAAAGAGAAACTGACTCATAGAGGACGGACTTGTTGTTGCCAAGGGGGCGGGGGTGGGGGAGGGATGGATTAGGAGTTTGGGATGAGCAGATGCCAACTATTATATATAGGATGGATAAACAAGGTCCTACTGTATAGCACAGGGAACTATTGATATATTCAATATCTTGTAATAAACAATAATGGAATATAAAAAGGATATATATATATCAATATATAACTGAATCACTTTGCTGTATACCAGAAACAAGCACAACATTGTAAATCACCTATATAATATTGATGATATCCTGTTAAACTCAGTCTCTTTCCAGTTTAAAAGTAGCAGCCCCATCCTCGTGGCTCATCTGACTGCACGGGGATGGCTGGTGAACACAGACAGAACGCAAGGACCTGAATTATCTACGAAGGACAAGCATACCCCCAAGCCACCAACCCTAAACAACTACAGACACAGGCTTTAGGGACATTAACTCAGGGACAGGCTTGTGAATTGGACATGGCCAGTTACCTGGAAGGGTTTGGCTTAGGCCTGTGGCAATGGCAAAATAATAAGACTACCCTTGGGCTTCTGTTCCCAGCTGTGGAAGGGGGCGGAGCAGCAATGCAGTGTGATGGAACAGCAGCTACATGCGGTCCACAAAGCATTGTAACTGGTGGGAGACATAATAAAAGGGCTACTCGAGTTGTCGAGCAATGCAAAAAACCACTATTCAGGATCTAGAACAGCTGTGCACGACATATAGGACCCCTGGGACATCCATAGCGACCAAGGGATCCACTTTACTGGCCATGAAGTTCAGAAATGGGCCAACGAAAATGACACACTGGCATAAAATAAATGAATAAAAATAAAATAAATTTTAAAATAAAACGAAAAAAGTGTATACACACACGTGACATTTATTCACATACACGGCAGGAAGCAAATGCTTCACGCTGTCACCACCTGTGTCTGCCTGCCCCCTCGAGGTAAGTGGGTGCGGGGTGCCCACGTCCTCCTGGAAGCGAGGGAGCGGACACAGCAGCAGAGCTGTGCTTCTGTGCTTGGGGGATAGGAGATGGGGGGCCGCAGTCAGGACTCGGCTTAACGAGGGCAGCCCGTGAGCCAGGAGCTGCGCGAAGCCCGGCCGGGTACCAGGTGCCGGCGGAGGGCGAGCACAGGGCGGCGGCCCACTTCCCAGCTTCCCGCCCTGTCCCCGGCGGTAGACTGCCTGTCAGCTTGGTCTTAGCAACGACCTGTGTTATTCTAACATGGTTCTCCCAAGGGGACCTCACCAGACTTCACGTCCTGGCCTCGCATGTCCGACAACGTGGTTTGGGTGCTGGGTCAGGAGAGAGACGGTCTTCGCAAGCGACGCAGACATGAGGCGCCAGCACCCGGGGAACATTAGGCCGGTGGTCCAGGGCTGCGGTGCCACACTCCCTGCTCCCCCCCGGGCCTGCTCAGCCCTTCGGTCCCACCTGCCCCGCCTCCAGCCGGGCTGGCTTTGGCCTCCCGCCCAGGTGGCCTGGAGCAGCCGGTGCGAGCCCCCGGCCTCCGTCCTGATCTCCGTGTTGGGAGGCCTTACAGGGCTGGCAGGGGCCCAGCGCACATCCCTGAGGTGACCCGGGACTGACCGCCCATCCCGGTGGCTTCAGACCCCGCGCCCACCGGAGCACGGGGACCGGGGGACAAAGCGGGTGAGCCGGGGGCCTTGGGTTGCCATCCCCCCGCCGCCCCCAAGGCCTGGGCTTGCTCCCTCTCAGACTCTCACCTAAAAGCTGAGGCTCCACGGGCCCCGCTGCGGAAACCAGCGCTGGGCCCGGCAGCCTGCTCGCGGGGCAAAGCCTCTGCCCAGAGAGACGAGGAATTGAAGATGTTATTGCCTGCACCTGCAGTGTATTGAGCCCCAGACGGCAGGCCCTTTACACACGTGCTGCCCTTTAATCCCATCAACAGCCCGGGCCAGGTGGGCTCTTTCATCTTCACTTTTACAGATGAGGAAACAAGCTCAGGGAAGCTGAATAAATAAATTGCCCGACGCCTCACAGCCTGGAAGTGGGAAGCTGGACCTGCGAGCCCCACATGTGTGTCCGGGGACCCTGCAGTCCATTTCTGAGGCAGCGCGGCTGGAGTTCCGACCAGTCGGCAGGCAGGTCACTGGGGTGTCTGTCATGAACTCTGTCCCAAGGTACACTCTGGCACCCACCGAGGACGGGGCAGATTGGCCTATGTGGCACGAGGCCACCGGGGGCAGCAGCTGGGCACATGGCTCTCAGAGACACCCCGTCCCCCTGGTGGGACTTCACTCCCCACCCAGACCCAAGCGGGGCTGCGAGCACCGAAGTCCCCAGACCAGGCCTTCCCAGTCCATACCTGATCTCCTCTGAGATTTGACAGGAGGAGGGGGGCCGAGATGCAGGGAAATACAACTGAGTCTGCCATGAACCCATGTGGCCAACGAACCAGCTTCCTGGGCCCCAAGCTCAGCCCACTGAGATACACGCGAGGGAGTGTGTGTGTGTACATGTGTGGGTGTGTGCATGTGTGAGTGTGTGCGTATATGAATGTGTGCGTGTGTGTGCATGTGTGGGTGTATTCATGTGTGTGTGCATATGTGAATGTGTGTGGGTGTGAGTGTGTGCGCATATGTGAATGTGTGGGTGTGTGCATTGTGTGTTGTGCATGTGGGTGTATGCATGTGTGTGCATATGCGAATGTGTGTGTGTGCATGTGTGAGTGCATGTGAATGTGTGTGTGCATGTGTGCATATGCGAATGTGTGTGTGCATGTGTGTGGGTGTGTGTGGGTGTGCATATGTGAATGTGTGCATGTGGGTGTGTGCATATGAGAATGTGTGTGTTCATGTATGCATCTGTGAGTGTGTGTGCATGTGTGTGTCTGTGAGTGCACGTCCAAGTGTGTGTTGAGGGGGACCCAGATTCTCAGCAGCCCGAGCTGGGGATTGCACTTTAGTTTGAGGCACCAAAGGCCACACATGTGCTCCCCACTCTCACCAGCTCTGGGGCCTCCTCCTATTTCATGGAGAAGAAAAGCCTCACACAAATTTAAGAGGCCACCAGGAGAGTTGATTATGACGTTTAAGAGTTAATGCTACCACCCACGACTCTCTGTTTACAAAGGACACTTGCTTACCGTCACTCTCGTAAACTGTGTGTACCGCGAGCACTTGGTGGGCAGGGCCGTGAGCTCTCATTCCTGGCAGGCGGGAGGAGAGGGGCCACTGCTGTTGGGCGGGTGAGAGTGGAGACAAAGGCACAGAGGCAGCTGCTCTGGCCCCGGATGCGTGGCGGTTAGGGAAGGTGACAGATCCCGTTAAGGGATGCTGCCCAGCACACACAGGGGAGCCGTGTCCCCATAAATCAACATCAGGCCTAGGTCTTGGGAAGGCACCTGCAAACCTGGGGCCCAAACAGGCTTCCTGCCTAAGAAAAGATGGGGAAAAGGAAGAAGGGGTCAGTGGCTGTCCTCCAACACTGAGAACATGGCCCTGAGGGTAGAGGTGGAGCGAGAACTTCAGGGGTCCCCAGTCTCCCAGTCCTGAGCCCCTGGGAGAATCCCGGGGCTCTGAACTGAACCCGAGTCCCCCTAAAACCGAGTCCTCTGCTGAGTTCATGATTACCCTCTCTATCCAAAACTTTATTCCCCTTCTTGTCCTACACCAGCTCCCCTCAGGACTGAGGAGTGTCAAAGGAAAGGGGGGACTGAAAACAAGCAGGACCCCTCAGGGCCCTCCTGGCTACAAAAGCCCCTCTGCTTCTCCATTTCTTGTTTTTAGAAAAAGGCTTTAGTCTCCTAGGCCTTCCCTGAGTTCCAAAGAGCAGATTTAAGCAGTTACTAATTAGGGAGGTGAGGGAATGCAGAGAGAAAGGAAAAGCAGTTAAACAAGAAAAGTAATGACAGGGATTTCCCTGGTGGCATAGTGGTTAAGAATCTGCCTGCCAATGCAGGGAATATGGGTTCGAGCCCTGGTTGGGGAAGTTCCCCGGAACAGCTAAGCCCATGCACCACAACTACTGAAGCCAGAGTGCCTAGAGCCCATGCTCTGCAACAAGAGAAGCCACCGCAATGAGAAGCCCGTGCACCACAACGAAGAGTAGCCCCCAAAGAGTAGCCCCCACTCACCACAATGAGAGAAGGCCCATGTGCAGCAACGAAGACCCAATGCAGCCAAAAATAAACAAATAAATAAATTTATTTAAAAAAAAAAAAAGAAAAGTAACGACAATGGTTCAGGGATAAAACAGAGTCCCAGTTTGAAATTCCCTGACGGTCCAGTGGTTAGGACTCCGTGCTTCCGCTGCAGGGGGCACAGGTTCAATCCCTGGTCAGGGAACTAAGATCCTGCATGCTGTGCCGTGCAGCCAAAAAGAAACAGAACAGCATCCTAGTTCCTCCTCCAGGGATGTGGGTAACAATCTGGTGGGTATCTTTTAGTTGTTCTTTAGGAACTAAGGACACCCTGCCCCCAAGGGGAGGATGCTGACCACAAGCACTAGACCCCAGACTAGTTGGAACTCGCTGATGATTGAGATTTCTGCAACATCGCCCTGTTACCTCACCACTAACCAATCAGAAGGAAGTCGTGCATCCTGCAGCCCTCCCCCCAAATGTGACCTTTAAAACCGCTCCCCTGAAAATCATCAGGGAGTTTGAATCTTTTGATCATGAGCTGCCCATTCTCCTTGTTTGATGCCTGCAATAAACACTATACCTTCCTTCACCCCAACCCGGTGTCAGTAAATTGGCTTTGCTGTGCCGAGGGCAAGTGGACCCAAGTTCGGTTTGGTAACAGAATCCCTAGGGCAGCCAACTTGGGCCCAGAGCTGCCCCACCTGGTGCAGACAGTCCTGCAGCTGCCAGGGAGAAGGTGTGCTTGTTCCCTCTGGGCGTTTGCTTCTGCTCCTGCATCTGCCGCAGCTAAAAGGCACTTCTCCCCGAGAACCACAATGAACTCATCTACAAAATGGGCTCAGGATTAGTCCCTTCTGACCCTTCCAGCTCCTCCAGTTCTGAGTCCACAACTGTGCAGAGATTCCCCCTGATGGTGGGAAGGAAGATGGTCCCAGCACCTCAGAGCGGGGAGAGACCCCGGCAGGCACTGAGCCTACTTCCTGTGTTTTGCAGAAGAGGAGGCCTGAGCTGCAGAGATGTCACGTGCCCAAGGTTAAGGATGAAGCTGAGAGCAGGACCCAGGTGCCTCGGTGGCCTTCCCAGTGCCCGAGGCAACAAGGCTCTGCTTTGTGGCTGCTTAATTTCTGAAATGGCACTTGCGCTCTGAAACAATGACACTGAAATAAAAGCTAACGGGTTTACAGCTTAAAATAGTGATTGTTTGGTAAAAATAAGAAAGCTTTCAGCTCCAGCTCTTCAGTTTTGCCATGGCTCAACTAACCCTCGCCACCTCCTGCAGACAAAAGCAGGAATTAATCACTACTATTCACAGAGCAGCACTGTTCCTGCAGCCTCTCAAAGATGCTGAAGCCTTGGAAGGTGAACATCGACTTCCAATACTGTGCAAACAAAGTGTGTGCGGGGGGGAGGCAGGACTGGGTGACAGGAGCCCAGGGAAGGCGCCCTGCCCGTTCTGTGGCCCACATGCTCTCTTCACCAGCCCAGTGAGCCACACACTCTGGGAGGCACTCTGCCTCCTTCACATGAAACCCTTTAGCATTTAGAAAGGCAAAACCTCTACTGAGCACAAATAAAGACCTTTCCAAAACGGATGGGAAAGTTGCACAACACTGAGTGCACTAACACTGCTGAGCTGGACACTGAAGGGTTAAAATGGTAGCTTTTATGTTCTGTGAACTTTACCAACATTTTTTAAATGCGGAAAACCCCTAAGGGGAATAAAGAGAAGACTGGTCCATTGTTTCCAGATCTGGCCTCTGGAGAGATGGCACAAGCCCTTGTGCTCCCAGGAGCCTGGAGCAGCATTGGGCCCAGAGGGCCAGGCCAGCCGAGCTCCCAGCCCCGGCCAGCGAGTGGTGCCCAGCACTGGCACGTGCCTCAGTTCGGGGCACCCTGCTGCACCCTCTGCCCGCACCCTTAGAAGCCAGGGCAGACCCAAGGCTGCCGTGTCCATGGGGCCAGAGTCAGGGCAGGGCTGAGCTCAGAGCACTCAGATCAGGCTGCATCCGCACTAAGTCTAGTTGACGGGGAAACAGTTCTCAGAGGCCATGTTCCAAAGCCACAACCCTTGAAAGGGAGAGTATAAAATAGCCATCAAAGAGAATTCATTCAGCTCACCAGGCACCGTGTCCAGTAGACACAGACCTCGCCCTGCTGGAAACCCCAGGAGATGCACCTAAGTCTGTGTGGTCACAGGACCAGTGTAGGCGTTACAGGACCACACAGGCAGGACACTGTTGCAGAGAGGATCAGCCTTGAGGAGCTGTGCTAGGAGGAGCCCAGGGAATGAAGTTCATGTCAGAAAAACTGACTTCAAGAAAAAAAAAAAAAAAAAAGAAAGAAAAAACTGACTTCAAGAAATATATGATTTGATTTACAATAGCGAAGACATGGAAGCAACCTGTGTCCATCAACAGATGAATGGATAAAGAAGATGTGGTGCATATATACAATGGAATATTACTCAGCCATAAAAAAGGATGAAATAATGCCATTTGCAGCAACATGGATAGACCAAGAGGTTATCATACTAAGTGAAGAAAGACAAATATAATATGATATCACTCATATGTGAAATCTAAGAAAGCAGTACAAATGGACTTATTTACAAAAAAGAAACAGACTCATAGACATAGAAAACAAACTTACAGTTACCAAAGGGGAGGGAGGAGGGATAAATTGGGAGTTTGGGATTAACAGATGCAAACTACCATATATAAAATAGATAACCAACAGGTCCTACTGTGTAGCACAGGGAACTACATTCAATATCTTGTAATAACCTATAATGGAAAAGAATTGAAAAAAGACTCTAGATGTATACGTATATATGTATAATGAAATCACTTTGCTGTACACCTGAAAGTAACACAATATTGTAAATCAACCACACTTCAATGAAAAACGTACATGATCAGATCCTCAAAAAGTTAACACAGAATTACTATATGACCCGGGAATTCCACTCCTAGGCATATGCCTAAAAGAATTGAAAGCAGGGACTCAGACACCTGTACACTCGTGTTTATAGCAGCATTATTCACAACAGCCAAAGGTGGAAACAATCCAAGTGTCCATCGATGGATGAATGGGTAAACAACAGATGGTGTATATACAATGGAATATTATTCAGCCATAAAAAGGAAGTAAATTCTGACACACGTTACAACATGGATGAATCTCGAGGAGGTTATGATAAATGAAATAAGCCAGTTAAAAAATGACAAGTATTGTACAATTCCACTTATACTAGGCACCTGGAGTAGTCAGTGTCGTACAGAAAGTGGGCGAGGGGTTGCTAGGGGCTCGGGGAGGGGGAATGGGGAGTTATTGTTTAATGGGGACAGAGTTTCTATTTAGGATGCTGAAGAAGTTCTGGAAATGGATAATGGTAATGGTTACACAAAATTGTGTATATACTTAATGCCACTGAATTGCACACTTTAAATGGTTCATTTTATGTTATGTATATTTTACCACAATTAAAAAAAAACTCTTCAGTTACTTAACTCTGCAGAGAAAAAAACCCCACATCACTCCCAGGTTGCTGCAGGCGTCCACAAGCTGGGAGTGGGGCAGCCGGCAAGAGGGTCAGGTGGACTTCAGACTCCTGCAAGGAGACACATTTCCAAGCATCTCGGCTGCTTTTACCCTAACGGCTGTTCCTAAAATGGGCAAACTGATGGGTTTTAGCTTTAACAGCCCCTTGGGGCAAAGAAAGAGAAACCAAATCCTGCCTCCCACACACACACACCATGATAGGGCACCCAGCAGAAGACCCTTCCCGCAGGGAGGCCTGCCCCGGGGCTGCACCCGTTCTCCACCCCCCGAAGCACACTCACCACGGGGTCCATGTGACAATGGCCTTGGCAGCTAGCAAGGAAAGCGGACGACCCAGGCCTGGCCACTTGGCCCTAGATTGAATTTGCAGCCTAGATTCACAGGGAAACTCGAGCCAAGCATGGGTGTCAGGGGGTCCCAGATGGGCCTGCTCGGCAGGTACAGGTCAAGGGATGCTAGCAGCCACGCCCACCACGCCGCCAGCGTGACGGCCTCCCCATCACCCCCTCCATACCCCCTGTGACCCCTCTCCCTCTTCCGTCACAGCTCTGCTTCCTCCCGTTTCCTGGGAGCCCCCTGCTCTCTCGCCCTGGCCCCACGTGGGCTGGACATTCTCTCTGCCACCAGCAACCCTACTCATCCTTTTGACCTCAGCCCCAAAGGCATTTCCTCAGGGAAGCTTGCTCTGATCCCAGGCCTAAACCCCTTTTTAAATACACTTTTATAAACCTGGTTCCTTGCTTTCAGAGCACTTAAATCAGTTTTGAATTATACTTTTATTAGTGGGATCATTCAATTAATATCTCTATCCCTCACTAGACTATAAACACCCTGACAGCAGGAAATATATCTGGTAATATTCATCATTATTCCAGTGTCTAACACATTGGATGGACTCAAAATTGTTTTTGAACAAATCGCTCAGAAGACTTGGGGTTTGTCCCAACTTTGCCACTTGTCTTATGACCTTCGTCAGCCACTGATCTTTCTGAAATTTGGTTTCCCTTCTCGTATAATGGAATAACATGACTTATATTTGTGTGTACACATTTAGTTTTATTGTAGCAAAGCAACTTGTACTCTTTTAACATTTAAACCTGAGTGACATCTTTCCTCTCCAGTGAAACAAAAAGAAAAATCGAAAAATAAACAGGAACAAAATTGCAATAGAAAATGTCAATTGCACATAAGATCCTACAGGTCCTGCCGGGTCTCCATGGAGTGGCAGGGCTCAAGTTATCATTAGGAGAGAATTTTATTTTAAAAGTGTCACCTTAAACTGCAAGGATGTCTGTTAAACACCACAATTCCCGGGGTTCTTATAAGGACCAAATAAAATGCAATATATGAAAAGTGTAAGCTTTATTACAGGACTGCAGCTGGAGTAACATCATATTTTGCTCTGTGATTAACACTGACTAGGCACTTACTGTAAACCAGACACTACGCAAGGTGCTTCCAAGACATTTTCTCATTTAATCCTTGTCTTAAGAACTGCAAAGAAGGTGTGATTGTCTGAATTCTACATATGAAGAAATTGAAGTTCTTAGAAGTTCAAGAAATTTGCTTTGACTCCAGCTGAGAAATATGGGATCGGAACTCAGGTCTCTCTGATCCCAGCGCCTGCACTCTCCTGACCCCCAGCCTCGGGGTCTTCTCCAAGCTCCCCCTCGCCCAGAGCTGCTCTGGAACTGACTGGCTGGCTGGCTGGCTGGCTGGAATCAGGGAGGGAGCGCCAGAGGGTCTCTGCTTTCCATGTCCCTTCCAAATTCACTAGAAGTTTAGAGTCACCAGAGCACAGCATTCCCCAGTATAAGGGCAGCTGGGCAAGAACCCAGATCTCCTGGGGAAACCCAGGTCTGCAGAGCATCTCCCTGACTTTGGTGAAGGGGGCCACCGGCCTCAGGTCGCCCCAGATCTGCTTCAGTTCACGATCACTCACCCTGCCTTCCACTCACAGGCGTGTTCAAGCAGCCCTTGAGTGTCAAAAAGATCGTGCAAGGAGACGGTGATACCAAAGGAGGTTCTTTTTCAATTTACAAAAGGTTTTCTAAAAGTGATTTTTCAACCTAAGACAAAAACCAGCTTTAAATTTTTGCCATTGTCTCCAGATCCAAAAGCCCTGTTTCCTAAGTTTTTGAATAGAACCACACCTCGTCCACTTTGGAATCAGTTGTTTACAGATTCCATTTTGTTCTTTGGAAGGCCTTCCTGTGTTTATGGCAAAGTTTTTTTCAATGTCCATCACCCAAGGAGCAGAAGAACCCTCTGCATTCAGTGCGTCTCGGGGGTAACAAGTGACAACCAGAAAAAAATTTTTTTAAATTTTTTTTTAAAGAGTGACAACCAGAAGAGTTTCCACTATTGTTTTCTAGGACCGTAAGATTAATTACTATGAACAATTCCAAACAGGGTTATGGGTTGGTAGGGTTATGAGTGGGTAGATATTTTATTTTAAATATACACATACTAAGTTTACTTTCTGCTAAGAGACATTTCCAACTCCTACCTCAAGCTCAAGGAAATTAAACCACCACACACACACACACACACACACACACACACACACACACACACACACCCTGAGCCGTATTTTCACCAAAGAAAATGAACAGAGTAGACAAATCAGTCTGACAGGTAATTTACCATTAACGGTTTGATTTCATCAGTCTAGCCACAATGCATTATGAACCAGGAAAATCAGACAAGTCAAGAGCATGATAGTATCAGTGTTTAGTGTTTATTCTCCATTACCTGACAGCACAATTATTCTCAATAAAATGTAACTGTTCTCTAAGAGAAAGACTTGAAGCTGTTTGGCTAATAAAATAGTACTATTAAAGTTTCAAGCAGACTCAGCTACTTGGACAAAGGGACCATGTGCCTTTTATTGATGATCACTGTGACAGCTGGAAAACCATGCAGATTTATCACTCTGGTTAGGTGAAATGCAGGGAAACAGGGCATTCTCCACACAAATAACTTCCACAGCCACTAAATGAAAAATGTTTTTCTCCTTCCCTTTTGAATGTCACGCAAAATGTAGTCATTTTTTAACTGAGTTGACAATTCTGTGTTGGTTACCCCAACCCAAAGCAACATATGACAAAATTACTGAAAATCTTACATCAATATGAGATATATTAATAAATGTCACACATGCTCTGGTGCCCTAAGCCCAGGTATAAATTCAACCAAAAATGATGAAAAGAGTCTTAACAGTTACCCTTGCCTATCAGACTTTTCAGAAATTGAGTTTTCAAAAACAGGTAAATTGTTTGAGATTAGCCTCACACACAAATATTCCTGTCATATGGGGAAATTTTTCTTCCCAATGCTCTGTTTTGAAAAAAAAAATAGTGGAATACAACTTTGGAAAAACGTAGACTCCTTACACTTCAAATGTAATTTCAATGTTCCTAATTTTGCCATCGTAGCCCTTATAACCAGTCACCAAACAAAGCAGCTGAGAATCCAAGAAAATCTTCAGTTTCAAGGTAGTGTCTTCTTAGAATCGGAAAGATAGTCACTTCACGAACATCAAGGCCAAAAGAGGGTAAAGGGCAGTTTCTAAGGCTTCATAAGGTCAAGCCTCGCTCCTTCTACCACAGAGACACTGAGGGTTGATGTAAGAAGGGAAGGAGGACTTCCCTGGTGACGCAGTGGTTAAGAATCCGCCTGCCAAGGAAGGGGACACGGGTTCGAGCCCTGGTCTGGGAAGACCCCAAATGCCGTGGAGCAACTAAGCCCACGTGCCACAACTACTGAGCCTGCACATTGCAACTACTGAGCCCGCAGAGCCACAACTACCGAAGCCCACACACCTAGAGTCCGTGCTCTGCAACAACAGAAGCCACCGCAATGAGAAGCCCCCGCTCGCCGTAACTAGAGAAAGCCTGTGCGAAGCAACAAAGACGCAACGCAGCCAAAACTAACTAAATTTATAAAAAAATAATTTAAAAAATTTAAAAAAAAGGGACTTCCCTGGTGGCGCAGCGGTTAAGAATCCACCTGCCAATGCAGGGGACATGGGTTCGAGCCCTGGTCCGGGAAGATCCCACATGCCGTGAAGGAACTAAGCCCGTGCGCCACAACTACTGAGCCTGCGCTCTAGAGGCTGCAAGCCACAACTACTGAGCCCATGGGCCACAACTACCGAAGCCCGTGCACCTAGAGCCCGTGCTCCACAACAAAGAAAAGCCACCGCAGTGAGAAGCCCGCGCACCACAACGAAAGAGTAGCCCCCGCTCGCCACTACTAGAGAAAGCCCACGCACAGCAACGAAGACCCAATGCGGCCAAAAATAAATAAATTTATTTTTTAAAAAAATTAAAAAAAGAAGGGAAGGAAGAGGAGGGGAGGAGGAGTAATAATAGTAATGATAATAATAAAGCTGTAGCGAGGGCTAGAGTCTACAGATCACACAGCACTTGCAATGTGGGGTATGACTGAAAGAAGGAGGAGGAGGAGGAGGAGGACACCTCATATGTCATTCATCCTCCACTTGCTAGCTCAGCATCCATTGACGATTCTTGCCTGAATCGCTTATTACTTTCATGGTTGCTCTTCTCTTTCTTCTTTTGTCCATTTTTCTCCTGGATTATTGGTCTTTTACTTCTTAATTTCTAAGAGCTCTCTAAATATTATGGAGATTATTTCTTCGTCTATGACAGATTTCTTTGTCTATTTTGTTAATCATAAAAAAACAGTAAAAGAATATATAGCTAATAGCTACAGTAAGAGAAGTGAAATATTGAAAACTACTAGAGTCAAAAGAAGACCAGAAAATGAGGGGGAGACATTTCACTTTTATGGCTTTGATATTTCCAGGAACTGAGGACAAGAGACCAAATATTGTAACAAAAGATACTCCCACTGCTCTTACCTCTCAGGCTCTCAGGAAATTCCAAGTGTTTGGGGAGCTGTGAGCCAGGAATTGCAGACAAATACTAAACACATACAGAAAAAAATTTTTATATATATTTGAATATATATGACCGAAATATATCTGAATGACCAAATATATATTTCTTACAAATCACAATAACGCAAGTAAGAATTCTATGTTGGCAGTTTACTTTCAGTATTTTACTATTTTTGTTGAGAAGTCAGTAGCCAATCTTACTATTGTTTATTTGAAGGTAACATGTCATTTTTCTTTTGTCTCTACTCTTTGGTACTTTCCCTATGATATCCCTACAATGATGTGGGGGGTTTTTTGTATTTATCCTGTGTATGTAGAGAGCTCCCTCCATCTATGGTTTGTCGATTTTCAATCTATTTTTGGAAAATTCCCAGCCATTCTCTCTTCAAATAGTGCTTCTGCCATATTCTCTCTCACCTTTCCTGGAACCCCTGCTACATAGATGTTAAATTTTTTTCACCATTTCCCATATAACCCTTATGTTCAATTCTTTATTTTATATCCTTTTGTCGCTCCAGGTTTCAGTCTGGATATTATCTGTTGAAGTATCTTCTGGTACAATTCTCTCTTTAGCTATGTCTAATCTGTAAGCTCATCTATGGAGTTCTTAATTTCAACTACTGTATTTTTCAGTCCCAGAAATTCCATTTGAGTCTTATTATTTCTAGTTCTTTGCTGAAATTCTCGATCTTCTCATTCAATGTCTTAAACATACTAATCACAGCATTTGTAAAATAGGACAATTCCGATATTTGGAACTCGTGTAACTATTTCTACTGTCTGTTTTTTCTATTGATTTTGGCCTATTGCTTTTATTCTCTGCTTTTTTGTTTTGTTTTGTCTTGTTTTAATTTAATGCCAAACACTGTGTATGAAAAATTGTGACTTAGATGTTCTGGTCCCACAGTGAGGCTAAGCTTCTTTTAAAAGTTTTAAACACATCTCCCCCCTTTTTTTATTGTGGCATAATTTACATGCAGGGAAATGTGAAGATCTTAAGTGAATAGTTTGATGAACTTTGACAAATACACACCCCACATCTATCAAAATATGGCACATTTTATCACTCCTTGGGCCTCTTTCCCAATAAATTCCCTCTCCCCACAAAATAGAGATGAATGTATAAACAAATGCAATAGAGACACAATGGAATACCACGCAGCAATAGAAAGACACACAAACACCTGGGTGAATCACAAAACGTTACAGTGAATCAAAGAAGTTGGACAGAAAAGAGTATCTGCATAATGGTTACACTTATATGAATCTCTAGCAGAGTCAAATCTAATCTATAGTTATAGAAAAGCCCATCGGTATTTGCTTGGGACCAGGTCTGGAGAATAGATATTGGCCAAAATGGGCTCTTGGAACTTCTGGGGGTGATGGAAATGGTCTTTGTCTTGTTTGTGCTAGTGGTTTACACAGGTGAGTACATTTGTCACTAATCAAACTATACACTTAAATGGGCATATTTTATTGTATGTAAATTGTACCTCAATAACGTTGATTTTAAAATGTTACCAGGTTTTCCAGTTGTTCTCAGCTGGAGAATCTTGATTCTCAGGGACCCAGGGGATGACAGAATTAGTGTTCATTTGTTTAGTCTCCTGTTACATATACACCAACCAGAATAATACCACCAATACAATTACTAAAAATATTTTTGAATTTTTGCGTATGTCCTCCCCATTCTTCGTAACAATGGTACTAAATCTTCATTTGGAAGGGTGTATGTAGTCATTAAGGACTATCTTTCCTCCCTGCTGGCCCTCATTTAGTCTTATTTCTATTATAAGTAACTAAATATTTAATATTCAACCACCAGTCCTTATGCAGATGTCTCCAAGACCTTTTGGTAGCCTGAAACTCTGTAATCTGTAAACTTCTGTAATCGATTCTTAAAGATGGGATCATGAGAAGAGGCTTTCTTGAATTCTTAAATGATGCTGATAACAATTTGTGCCTTTTATATTTCAAAGTCGTTTTGTTAGATAGGAAATCTTTGACTTTCTTGAGAATCTTAAACACATTGCTCCACCTGCATCTGGTATAAAATAGTACAGCTGAAAATTCTAATAATCTAGTAATTTCCTCTTTACAGTCTAGTAATTTCACTAGAGTACGTCTTGTTGATGGTTATTTTCGGTCAATATTAGTTATCTGGTGTGCTCTTTCAATACATAATTTCTGATTTCAGGGAAGTGCTTCTAATATATATATATATATATATATATATATATATATTATTTTTTTTTTTTTTTTTTTTTTGGTACGCGGGCCTCTCACTGCTGTGGCCTCTCCCGTTGCGGAGCACAGGCTCCGGACGCGCAGGCTCAGCGTCCATGGCTCACGGGCCCAGCCACTCCGCGGCATGTGGGATCCTCCCAGACTGGGGCCCGAACCCGCGTCCCCTGCATCGGCAGGCAGACTCTCAACCACTGCGCCACCAGGGAAGCCCTAAAATATTTTTAATGTCTTTTTCTTGCCTTGGTTTTCTTATGAACTCCTATTGGTACTATGTTTGACCTTCTTTACCTATCTCCAATGTCACTTTTTAATCTTTTAAAAATCTTTAAGTCTTTTTTATTAAAAAAATTTTTACACCTTCTATTTCTTTTAAGGCATTATGTTTTATTTATCTGCTCTTATGTTTCTATTATGATCCTAAAGTATTTTATTTCTAATTCTTTCCTGAGTTCTGCCATCTAATAATTCTGATTTGATGTTGTTCTTTCATGTCTTATTTCTTAAAAATCTAATTTTGCAATAAACAATTAGTTTTCTTTTATGGGCACATGTTTCTGGAATGCTCCCGTTTTCCATAGGGGTGTTATTCTGCTTATTCTTTTTCCTTATAACTTCATATGGGATTTGGCCTTGATGTTACTATTTTGCTCATTTTCATGTAAAATTAATTTTCCTGAACTTATGGACTAAGGAGTCAGGAAAGCTTTGTTAACTTCACAGATTCATTCTTGTGTTGTTTCTGCATTGTGTTAAAAAGTATGGCAGCTTGATTCCTGGGACTTCCTGGCTCTACTTCCCCTGCCCACCTTGAACTAGACAACCTCCTTTATCTACTGTCCCTATCCCACCCAATTTTGATTCTACTCCCAGCAACTTTTCTTCAGTGTGAGGCCTTGACCTGGAAGGGATCTCTGGCAAGTTGGTTTTGAGAATTCCTGGGGTGACAGTGACTCAGCCCCTTCAGTCCTGGTGGTTATACCGTGGTTCTCCTGCCCTCGGGTTCATCAGATGCTACCCTACTGCCTCTTTCAAACACTGTACACTTCCAGGTCTTGGAGCTGGTGGTGCTTTATCCCCAGCTGCTCGTATTTTGGGAGTTGTGAGGATATCTTGTTACCTAGCTTTGCTGTCAATGTCATCATGCTGTTGTTCTCACTTGGGAATTGAAAAACTATGCCGTCACCACTACCTCCCAGGAATCCTTTCCATATGTTAATTTTCATACAGGAGGTATGATGTGGATTACTTGTGTGACCACTGACAATGTGGTTAAATCCATGCTTTTCCTGACACTTCAGTTGAGAATGTCCCACTTCACATTTTATTGCTTCATGCCACGATGATCCATCTGCTGTTTAAAACCAGGCCATATCCTTTGAAACGATACTTCATCAAAGCCTTTGACATCTCCTGTATTTATTTGACAAACTTGCCTAACTTCAACTCCACAAGTACTCAAGAATTATGTCATTCTCAACTCATACCGAATCACGTAGCAATAAATCTTAGTTCAATCTCAGCAACCTGGCCTGGCCACTAGTAGCTGACTGGGAAGGCACATTAATAATAAAACTACTGAGATTGACCATTTCAATTCACCCACTCAATAAGGGTTTATGTCAGAACTAAATATATACCAGCTGTCATAATACCAATCTCAAAACCAGAAAATGGGACTTCCCTGGTGGTCCAGTGGTTAAGACTCTGTGCTTCTGTTTTGCTTACCGTTATATCCCCAGAGGTTAACACCACGCGTAAACACCTAATACAACATCACTGAATTTGTTGAATGAATAAATGGGATCCCAGCAGGTTGTTTATATTAAACTCTCTTCAGTGGGGGATGTTTCAGTACTACCTGTTATTTAAAACAGCAATTTCATATTGTATGATGCTGGCTTTGTGGAACCACTGATGCCAACTGAATATGCTCCAGCCGCTTCCGAGTGTGGTAAGATGGGTAAGGAGGCTGAGCTGTTGGTACTGGCAGTGCTCAGGCAATCAATCTGGCTAATGTAACAGGCCAGGAAACAGGGCCGTTATAAGATGCAGCCAGGTGTCAGAAACACCACATCTGATCTGGTTCCCAACGTAAGGCGTTGAATTCAGGGAACCTCATAGTCAGAACTAAAGATATTGGTATCGTTAGCTACTGTCCCCCTTTATAACACAGCTGTGCTGGCTTCTGTAGAGGCCTTTGATTCCTCTTTAAGTCCACCCTCTCCAGGAAACCTGGACACTGTGGACACAAGGACCTCAGCAAGCCCCAGTACGGCCTGTGTGAGCAGCCACACATCTGACTGTCCAAGGCAAACAGCAACTGCTGAGACAGGCCACCTCCAGATTCATGAGAGATGTACACAACGTATGAAAGCAAACAGAAGCTTCAGCATGCCCCATAAATAAAAATTTAGCTGGAAAACAGATGTCCACAACAGGTAGACAAGCTACATGTTTCCTCCTCAAATGGTATTACGTGAGCATGCCACAATGTGCTTTACTTAAATTCATCACAAACTTTTTTTTTTTTTGGCCACGCTGTGTAGCATGCGGGATCTTAGTTTCCCAACCAAGGATCAGGGATTGAACCCGAGCCTCTCGTAGTAGAAGCGTGGAGTCTTAACCACTGGACCGCCAGGGAAGTGCCTGTCACAAACTCTAAACTGAAATAACATAACTAATCAACATCCCTCAGGCTTCTGAGCCGCTAACCAGCCATCAGGCTGTAGGCACTCACACGCACTCTGGGCCTCCATAACATAAGACTGTGAGTGTGAGAGTCCCTATGGTTCTGGCCTGCTTTATCAATCAGTGAGACTCCATTTTACCTGACTGTTAAGATACCCATTTCTCTTGACTACATATATAAACAATCTCTCAAAATGCCCAGGAGGCGGCCCTGAAGGCATGCAGAACCCGCACTAGTCATGACCCTGACTGGATGGCTGTTTTGACTTCTACCTCTGCAAGGGCTCTCTTGATAAGAGCTTCCACGATGTTGTCACTCTGGTATCAGCAGGTTCCATGAACGTTACAAGGTTCACGACAATTTACAAGTTTCAGTGCTACCTGCAGTGCGAGCCACAAGGATTAGAACTACCTAGAAGATCTGGCTGTCGGTTAAAATCTTTACCAAAGACTGCTCTTCTGAAAACGTGGAGAGATTAAGTGAAACAGAGGGAGGGGCAGGGTGATGAGAAAAAGTAAGAAACCGACCTTCTTTAAATTCGTATTGTAGTGATTTGTTAAACAGTTACCTTGTCCTGGAAGTGCTCTGTTTATGAGGACCATGGAAGTGCTTTTTTCTTTTTTTTTTTCCTGTGGGAGAAGGGAAGCAATGAGGGAAATGAAAGAGTTCATTTAAGTGCCATATTCACATAAGGCTAATTTGTAAAAGCTCAAAGCAGCTGAATACATTTACAGCCAGCACTGCTCCACAAAACTTCACTTGAGAAGGCTAATTGAGATTCTTCAGGAGAACTCCCGGCCTTCAGTAGTTAGGGAACGTTTCATTAGCATTCTGAGCCTCCCCCCTTTTCTAGAAGGCTAAGTCTGACTCTGCCTGGCCTGGGTTCACGGCTTGTGAATTTCCAGCAGAGTCTAATCACTATCATTGTAAGGCTGCTGATGCGGTTTTGCAGCCCCTTTGCCTTTTTTTTTTTTTTTTCTTTTGGTTTCAAACTAAAGTTGCATTTAACACGACTGTATTAGTTATACAGGAATACTGTTTTTAAAAAAAAAACAAAAACAGAAATGATGCCCCACCTCCAGGACTGTAACATACAGGCTGAACTCGCTAATTAAGACACCTCTGTCTCAAACTAGAGGCGTGCTTTCTATAAAAGAGAATCGTTAGAGCTGACGGCTGGAGTTCAGAGACCAGTAAACTCAATAAAATCTTATATTCTACCATTTTCAACTCTATATAGATGCAGTATTTGAACAGTTGACTTTTTAAGATCAGTGAGAGGATGACACCCATTTGACTATTCTTATTTTTTACTAAAATGACATGTTGTAGGTTCCTCTGTATATTTTTTTAAATGCTTAAAGATGCTGGAGAAATCAGTGTCATGGGAAACTGCATGTTTACTTTAAACATTTAATTAGAAGCCTCTCCCACGAACTAGGAAAAATTTCCTCTCACTGCTATCTTAATATCTATTATTACAGGCTTACAAAGAATCATAGGATAAAACTAAAATAGTACAAAGGTCTCCAAGTATCTGCCATGATTATTATTGATGAGTTTTCATTTGTATGTAAGCAATGACACATATACACACACACATTTACATACACATATATGTGCATACGTGTATATAACACAACTGCCTAGGCCCAAAGTTTGGCTGAATTTTTCCATCTGTACTTTTCACATAAGAAAAACAAAAATCTATACATTTGCCTCTATCTAAAAGGTAACATCGTCTTCCAAGAAATATTTCATAATTTTTCTAGAGTAAAAGGTAAAATTTCTTACTGCTGTAACATTTAAATATTTTCCTTCTATTGGATTATAACAACATACTTGAATATACTTTTTCCTTTCAATTTCCAACTACTTTTTTTAATGACATTCTGAAGGAACGCCTATTAGTAAATGAAATTCCACTGACAATTTATTTCAGCCTTTAATATATTTTCTACTAAAAATCAAGCTGTCAAGACAGAAAAATATTACTGGTTTTGTTATGACAAGAAAACAAGTGAGAATTTTTAATTCACAAAGGATGAAAACACAAGACATTGATCTCATTATACATACAATATTACAATAAGCTGATTAGCTGTGGACTATTAAAACATTCAAGACTTCACATACACACAGGTGTACTTGGAAACAAGAAACACAGGACAATTTTAATCTTTGATATGTCATAACTACCAAGAGAAAGAACATCACTGATTTGAGTCTAATTGTTTTCCTGGCATTACAATCACTATATAGGCCAGGCCTAAAGCATACTGTATATTGTTAAGGACATCTTTAGGCAAATATAAACATTCTCATTTGGGAGCTTTTTCTCCCTACCCAAAAAACAATACTTTCCCATTGCTGTCAAGTAGCTTGGTTTGTTATCAATTTAACAAGATCACAACAACAAACAACATTTTCACCACAAAACTCAGGTGAGAGGTTTTTACGCAGGTCATACAAAAAATATTTGTCCCCAAGAAAAGTAATCTGTAAATTATAGATGCAACCCTAAGAAAAAGAATCTTGGTTACAAATCATTCACTTTCAAATATTGATGAAGAAATAAAGAGTGGAGGGATGGGAAGGATGGGAGGGGGTGGGAGGGGGTGGGTGGCAGAGGCACTGGCATGGCAGGGAGCACAAAAGGTGTGAAACGAGGAAAACATTTGCCACAGGAAGTACTGGATTCAGTTGATTTTTTTAAAATGAGGTATTATAAGAGTGTGCCAGTAAATGCAAAAACAAAACAAAATTATAAACCAAAATACACATTTCCAATGGAAAAATCTCTAAACCTCTTATAGTTTTCTTTATTCAGATTAGACATTTCATATACAGCAGTTAATCTAGAAAAATACATTTAAAAAAATCTTCAGCAGACCATGCTCTCTGTAACAAAACCTTCCAAACCCTGTTTTATTATACAAACCAATCTACAATAGTAATGCAAAAAGAAATTCTCAAATTTAGCAATGTCATTTTCGATCTGACTTCCCTCTAATTTACATACGGGTTTCCACTATTCGTACTGCAGTTAGAATTCTGTAATAAATTTTTTCTAATGTATTCTGTACATATTAAATAATCTAAAAGGTTCCTCTTGTAGTGCATTTACCATTTAGCAAGTCTATTCAGCATTGTTCCAGTACCATTTGCATTACAGTGATTTGCCTGTAAATGTAATTAAAAATCTAAAAGTGCACACAGTTAACTTTCTCAAATAACGGCCTATTTCTGGAGGAACCCTAATATTCACGGAGAATTACCAATATCGTGATTAGAAATGAGAGGTTAGAATGTACTCTGAGACTATATAACACAATTATATACATAAGCTAAAGGACAGTGAGTCTTTAGCCTGTATTTACATCAAATACCGTTGGTTTCCACAGGATCATACCAAGAACTCAGTATGGCACTAGGTAGATTAGGATTGTTAGCTACAAGTCAGTGTAGCACAGACAGCCCCAAAATACCCCGAACTGGCTTATGCTAAATTAAACTCCAGTACATCACAGTGTTTTAAGTACTATTAGTATGCTGCTGTGCTACTCCGTGAAGACGGCAAGCCTTCATCGAGGGATTGCATCTGGGTTACAATGGGTCCTAGCAA
>NW_021703778.1:3429533-3471423 GCF_005190385.1 Monodon monoceros
AATGGGTCCTAGCAATCAGACTGCCACTGCATGCAGAAACCCCGAAAAAAACAACACAGGTTTCAAAACAGATATACTTCATTTTGTTTAAAATGCCCAGGAGCGTTTTCAAAATAGGTGATAGTAAGTATTGTTCTACCGAGTGATGAACCTATTGAATCATGAGAAGAAATTCTACGTCATCCAGTTTGAGGAGAAAAAATGTAGTATTCTTACCAAATTATCCAGTGTATATGACTGGTTAGAATCGCAAGTTTTGATTTTTACTGGAATTCAGAGTATGAAATGCAAACATTCAGGATAAAACTAATTCAAACGTACACACAGTTCTATCAACTTGCAACAGAGCAGCAAATATGAGGGCCTATCACACATCTGGACTCTCCCATTCCCTTCCAGTCCCTCAGAAAAGTGCAAAATCAAAGAGTCACTGCTTGGTCCAAACATAAAATACATCAGGTGTAAGGACTTGGAATCTGATGAAATCCGGCTTCTATTCCACAGGTTCTCTTCAGTAAGAGTCAACGTCCGAAGATGGAATTTACC
The DNA here is from genome assembly GCF_005190385.1 of Monodon monoceros. Lineage (NCBI taxonomy): Eukaryota > Metazoa > Chordata > Mammalia > Artiodactyla > Monodontidae > Monodon > Monodon monoceros. Next base: position 3,430,080 of record NW_021703778.1, read on the forward strand.
TCGAGAAGAATTAACTCTACAATCTGATTCTGGTAGACGGTATGAACCGCTATGTTGCCAGTCTCCTTCTCTGGCTTTAACAGAGTAGGACCGAACACAATTGCTATACTCTGATACGTCATTCTGTTTTTTTCTCCGTTTTCTATAACTCTAAGAGGAAAAACAAAAATTTTAGTTAAAAGAGAAAATTTTTAAATAGGGGAAATTCTTCAAAAAATATTATAAACAGCTTGCATTTAGAAAAGAGAAATAATGCTCATTTTCCTAAGGTACATATAAACTATTTAACCAAATAGAATTCAGTCTGAATAGCACGTAAAGCTTTCTTTTGCATAAACACAGCTGAAAGGTATACATATTCTCACAAACTTTAAATGTGTGATATTTCAGCTTAGTTTTAAAAATAAGACATAGACTTGAATACCTATTACAATTCAGGTAACAATGATTCCTCTGCTAGGGTGACGGGGAAAATATCATTAGTGCACAGAGGTTAAACTTTGAATTTTACTCATTTTATGCTATTTTTTAAAAAAATCTCTCATACTGTGATCACTTATTTTAGTAATCTCGTGTTCTTTCTATCAGAAGTTTCAGAGTGACTATGTAGTAACTTAGACCTAATTACCTTGACTTCAAGGTAACTGAATATTCCTCACTTAACCAATCTCATCTTCATCATAACTAACTTTTAGCAACAGTTTCTGAACACTTACTACGTGCTAGGCATTATATAAATGCTTCACATATGAAATCTACTTCAGTGTATTCTTTATGCCAAACCGTTTTACCTACGAGGAACTGGGGCTCAGAGAAGTCATCTTTCTCATGTTACAAACACGCGAGCAGCACAGCGGGGCTCTGAACCTAGGTCTGCGTGGCCCTGGCCCCGGGGGTCCTACACCACATCTCATACCTGTGCACTTCTCCAACCTTCTTTTTCCCCCTAATTATTCCTTCTCTTCTGCGGTGAGACTCTTACCTTTTGAGATGTCTAAACAGAGTCTGCATCGTGTCCTGATTTGGCTTTGGCAACTGTTTGATTAGATCCTTCACAGCAGAGACACGCTGTCTTGGTTCTTGTTCTGAAAAAAGACAATGACTGGAGATTTTGCATGAAACTGAAAGCAGTGACATTATTTTGGAACCTGGTATTTGGTAATACACAGTGACACCTGGTGGTTACATTTAAAATTTCTGGAGTAAAACAATCCTTTGAAAAAACTTGTTTAAAATATCGAGCAGTGTTGTAGCAGCTACAGAGGGTTTTCAACATCTAGGGAAAAAACTGAGTGGAATTGATTACATACTTACTAATTGCATTAACAAAATCATTAAAATGATTAAATGTAAAGAGAGGTTCTGGTAATTCTCGAAAAAACATTTTCAGTGCTCCAGTGATGACATGAATATCTTCCCATTTACTATCCTTCAAGTCCAATTTCTCATCTGGAAAACAGTAGGAATGGGAAAGTTTCTGAAATTATTTTAAACCAATTCTAACAGTCACGAGTTATTTATTCTGTATATAACAGTATATGATCTTACCATGATTGACTGTAAACCTCAGCTTCTGGATCACTGCAAGGTTGCCACTAACTCTATAAATCCCATCAACGTCCAACCCTGAGAGACAAATAACAATAATTTTATGTTTAAAGTTCTTGTTGGCTTCTTCTAAAGATGCTTTCATGTTTTAGAATTCTTATTTATTAACATTAGCCTAAAATAAAATTACTCTTTTCCTCTAAATGACTTTTTATAGATGCTTGGCAGTGAGAGAGGGGTGGAGATTCACTCTGAATTGTCTGGTAAACAGCAACAAGTCTACTTTATCATGTAGACTGTGGATCACCATCTCAAGGAAATCATCTCAAACTTGAAATACTAGCAATTTAAGATAAACTTCGGCAAACACCTGAAGATAATTCAAAAAGTAAAGGAAGCCAGTAGATAAAATCAGCCCACCCGTTTCTTGGGACGTCATTTGAGAGTGTAAATGTACATATTAAGGTGCTCTCTGAATCAAAGTGCTTGTCATATTAAGTGCTTGTAATAAATAAACTTAATACAAGCCAGCAACTAAAATAATGGTTCTATAACAACTGATAATTTGACAGCTATTAATTTATTTTATATATGAAACAGAATCATTTGAAATTCACACAATGAAGCCCCAAAATTCATATATTCATTAAATGATAATGATGCACACACTTAACATTATCTAATGTGCTGCTCATTTAACTTCTAGTAAAGCCAAGCAGCATGGCACCTCTATTGTCAGGCTGAGAGTCAGAGACCTGCGACTAGCAGAAATTACATTTTATGCAAATATTTTAATTATACAAGATATTTTTGACGATATACTGATATAAGTTAGTGGGACTGCAGTCAAGATACTGTTATTTTAAAAGCTAGTATAAATATTATAAACATGTTAAAATTAACCAAAACAGAAATTAGTTTAAGTCTTCAGAAGTACAGGAAATGACATAAAGAGGATTTGTCTATTTGCACACTTTAGAGTTGATTTAGCAGTTTGGGAATGTCATCTCATTTTTATTATAAACAGAAGAGACTTCCCCTTAGTAAGTAAACACTATCTCCGCCTGTCTCTTACACCGCTGGATCATTTCTTAATAAACACAGTTTCACAATCAGCACGTCCATTTTAAGCAAATGCCAACAACTCCCAATGGCTTCAAGGAATACCATACGCTGAATCAACCCTAAGTACTGAACATGCAATAGATGACTGCAAAGGCCTTAATTTGAAACAATGCAAAAAAAATGGTTTTTTGCAAAAAAGATGCTTTTCTTGACAACTTATGACTATAAAGAACTTTTGGTTGCAACACTCAAAATCATAAAAATCCTAGAGATTCTGATGGCAAAACAATGCATGGTGTGCTTAACTTTAAAAAAAAAATTCATTTTCTTACCATATTGCTCAACATGTTCAATGCACAATTTCACAAATTTTGGCACGGTGCCATTCTCTCTCTGACACAGATTAGCAAGATTGGCTCCAAATACCTGATCTGAAAGAGATTTCAAGAAATGAGTCACCTTGCTAAACTTTAGTTCACAAAATGGCTAAATGATTCACAGTGCAACAGAAGATACCCCTGCATGCAGACACTTTCAACACAACGCACACCTGTCTGATCTGCACTCGCCTACCTCTTCCGACTCCAAGCTCCGAGAACACCCTCCTTCATTCCTGCCTGGCTCCCTTCTTACCTTCCCCTCCTGTGCAGAGATCAACCTTCCCCCAAACGGAGCTCCTTCTCACCAGTCCTGGTCTCAGCTAAAATGCCACCTCCTTTTAAGAACCCTCTGACCATCCTAAGATAGCCCAATTCCAGTCACTCTCTGTTTTATCACTATGTCAGATTTTTCACGTAAGTCACCATTATTCTAAATTACCTTGTCTGTCTCTCATCTTTATAGAAGTTTCATGCGGGCAGGGACCCTCTCATTCTTGAATGCCAACAGGTATTCCCAGCACTGAGGCTCAAGTCCACCACTTAGCAAATACTCAAATATTTTTAAAACTATTAAAACATGCCCATCTGGGCTTCCCTGGTGGCACAGTGGTTGGGAGTCTGCCTGCCGATGCAGGGGACACGGGTTCGTGCCCCAGTCCGAGAGGATCCCACATGCCGCGGAGCGGCTGGGCCCGTGAGCCATGGCCGCTGAGCCTGCGCGTCCGGAGCCTGTGCTCCGCAACGTGAGAGGCCACAGCAGTGAGAGGCCCGCATACCGCAAAAAAAAAAAAAAAAAAACACATGCCCATCAGATTGGGATTGACATATATACACTAATATGTATAAAATGGATAACTAATAAAAACCTGCTGTATCAAAAAATAAAATAAAATTCAAAAAAACAACAAAAAAAACCACACGCCCATCGTGTGCCAACATCTGATTTCACAAAATATATCAAAGTCCGTTCTAGTAATCTTTCAACCCAACAGTTTTGAAATTCCACATTAGTGCTAAATATTCAGGAAAACAAATAAAATACAGTATTTGAAGTGGATGAACACCACCAGAAAGTGGCAAGTTTGTATTTCTCACTGAAAAGGTCTGACGAAGAATGAGCAGCAGTTTCTATCCATTTATTTGTGAGGCTTTTTTGAAGGTTCTAAGCTCAACATGCTAAATTCACGTGCATTATCTGGGGGTGCCTGCTTACCCTTAACTCTTTAAGGCTGCTAATCTGAATCACTTAATTAGCTGAGCTCTTCCTAGAAGTTTTAAATAGCTTTTTAATGAAACTCATTTGTGTATTTTAATCTAGATGCTTTGCATAACAGATGTTTCTGCAATGGTCTTTGTTAGAAACTTCATAGTCAAAGACAGCTCTAATATATATGGTATAAATTATGTTACCTTTTCCTATAGTTTTATTATGAACAAATGTCTCTGTTTTGAGTCATGTGTTAGAAAATTTTATCTTTGGAATTAAACATGCTTGTAAAAACTAAAGGTATATATATACAAGTATATGTGATTTTAAAGAATACTTTCCTATTAAGAAAAAATTCTGTTAGTACATTATGGTTCTTATACATGAAAATAAAATGTAAAAATTAGTTAGGAAAAAACACTTTATCCTAATTTTAAAATTACCTTAAATGAGAACTGAAGGCACACAATCAAGAATAAAATTGTACATTATTTCTTCTTTCTACAGCTAGTGATTACTTGACATTTCTTCTGATCTGTGCATCTGAAAACTAAAAATCTGTCATTCTGAAAATCTGCCACGCCATCCCATCACATCCATGTAGCTCCTCTGGTACAGGGTTTCTAAAAAGCTAATTTGGTATTTATGTCTGTTTGATGCTTTAGTTAAACTCTTCATGTGCATTAAAAAATGTGCATTAAAAAATCAATTTTAATTACTCAAATGTATTTTAATCACGGAACCTGATAACTTCATGAATAAAGAATGAGACATTTTTACTGTTTGGAAAATTTTCAGCTTTTAATGTAAAATGTCTTACTTCCGATTTGGGCCAAAGTTCATTATTATAAACATCACTTCTACCTACCTTTAATATAACCTTTTTCACGAACAGCTTGCAAAGTGGGGCGTCGTGTAAGAAATTTCTTTAAGTTTTTCTTGGTTTTTTTCTGTTCTGAAGAATCTATGCTAGATACTTTCGTGGCTTAAGACAGATAGATATTAAGCATTTTATAAAATAAAGGCTTTTTTGATGAAAATTTTTCCACCTAGTACTCAAAACATATTAATCTCATATATAAAAAATCACAGTATATAAATTCAGTTTTTCTAACTTTAATACGGTTTAAGAGTAACACATGAAGAATCAAAAACTAACACAATTTCAAAGTGACAAACCAAATGAAACATTTCATTTTTATCGCTAAACACTGACCGCAAACCGTGCCTTCTTTAGTATATGTGCCAAGACATTTGTAAGTCATTCTAATTTATATTCATTATTTCACAAATGATATAGTCTTGGACTCTCCATCAGGTTTAGATGGTAAAATGACCAGCAAAAAATAAAGTAACCAACCCATAAAACATAAACAAAATCCCTACCCTTCCCCATACTCGCTGAACTAGGAGTCAGGGGATATATATGTATAAATATCCATCACAATTATTTGTACTTCAAGCTAAGACTCATCATAATTATCTCTACTCCGAGCTAGGGATGGGGCCACCTGGATTTCCACACTGCCTGCAGGCCTGATTTATCTTTGGGTCACAATAATAAAAATTCAGAAAGTAAATTTCTTGAAAATAACCATATTTGAAGAAAGTTGAGAGCACAAACAATATATTAGTAAAGAATTAAAACAATAAAAGTTTCGTGGTTTACACTATTATACAGTGACAGTGTCAGTAATAGGCCTAAACTTCATAAGAATGTGGGAGAAAAAAAGGAGAACTGATTTTCTAATCATTCAGTTAATGTGAAGACCAAAAGTTTCTCAGTTAAATGTGCATTTGTTAAAATAGATTTAAGCAGGTTCAAGTCACGGGTAATGGCCTATTTAAAGCACATAATTCACAAGAGGCCTGTGTTAGAAAATGCAATCCTTGGGACTTCCCTGGCAGTCCCGTGGTTAGGACTCCCGTGCTTCCACTGCAGCGGGCACGGGTTCCATCTAAGATGCCTCATGCAGCATGGAGTGGCCATAAAAAAGGAAAGAAAAGAAAATGAAAGCCTTACAACTGCTGGCGTTTCTCTGGTCCTGTACACATAATATGTGGTCTGGAGATTAAATGCACAGACATATCCCAGTCTAGAGGCGGCTGCCTGGCATCCAATAGGGAACTATGGTACATATCCCGTGACTTCTGACTTCTTAATGTCTAAGGGTCTATCTAGAATCTTAAACAGTAATTATATATTTTCCAATCAATAAAGTTCAGCTTCCTAGAGGCCTCAACACAAGCGCATTCTGTTGTGCGCATTTTTTTCTCTTGAAAGGGTATCATAATATCTTAAAATTAATATGATTCAATCGGGGTGCATACGATTAGGCTGAAAAGTGATGATGAGTTGGGCTTCCCTGGTGGCGCAGTGGTTGAGAGTCCGCCTGCCGATGTAGGGGACGCGGGTTCGTGCCCCGGTCCGGGAAGATCCCACATGCCACGGAGCGGCTGGGCCTGTGAGCCGTGGCCGCTGAGCCTGCGCGTCCGGAGCCTGTGCTCCGCAACGGGAGAGGCCACAACAGTGAGAGGCCCGAGTACCGCAAAAAAAAAAAAAAGATTATGAGTTAACGAGGAGAGAGAACACTGAACCACTGAGACTGCAACTCCTGAATCTTAGAAGTCTTGCAACACTGGAGAGTCCACTCAGCTTTCATATATTTACTCTAAACCTTTGCTAAGAGAATAAGCTCACTCAAACCACTAGCAACACCGGGAAAGAAAACTTACAACGTGATTTCTTCAGATCCTTATGGTCCTTTTCTTTATCGTGCTTTTCTATTCCTGGTGAATCTGGTATGTCCTCCTCAATCGCTTCATCGGGTTCTACTGTCTGTTGGTTAGAGATTTTCCAAATACATATTACTTTTGCTATTACTTTAGATGTAATTCTCAGAATGATCAGTAGTTAACTCTTCCTAATGATTTTAGGGAACCAATTAGTATATACGATATATGGTTTAGATATTTGATAAATCTTTAAAAATACTCTTCCCCCTTCCCCCATTGATGGCATTAACTGAATTTCGATAAAGAAAAAATTAATGATAATTCACAAGGATAATGCGCTTGTACTGATGGTGATGCTATCTTGCCTCATTTTGATCAAGTGACAAGTAATAACAGTTAAAAGGTTGGGCTATATAATCTGTGGTGATAGAACAGGATGATGGTACATTGTTGATGATAGGACAGATAAAGCTAACTAGCAATGGTACCTTAACTGCTTCACACCAACAATCTTTTAAAATTGCACTTTGTGTCAACAGTTAATTGACATCACTCATTACTCACAGACCTGCGGATATCAGGAATTGAAAGAAATCCTAGAACTCATTTACAGCCTAACTACGGTCACTTTTACAAGTTAAAAAGCAGACTGAATTCTCAAAGCTAAAAGCACTGCTCTGCCTTTTACTCTGAGGTCCTCTCTCCACCCAGAGTTTATTTTTGTGCACAGTGTAAGGAAAGGCTCCAATTCTTCTCAGACATCCAGCTGACCCAGCACATGCTCTACCTGGCACAGAGTGTCCAAAGGCACGTGGGTCTGTCTCCAGGCTCTTTATTCTGTTCCACAGGTCTGTATATCGATCCCATTATGGATACACAGCTTTATAAGGTCCTGACATACGCTACAGCAAGTCTTCTTCAAAGGTGTCTTGCATATTCTTAGCCCTTTGCATTTCTTATGAATTTTAGAATAAGTTTGTCAAGTTCCACCAGAAAACCTACCAGGATTTTGAATGAGATTCAAAAATCTCAAACCTACAAATTTATAAGCCATTTGGAAGAATATTATATCTTTACATAATTGAATTTTTTAATCCATGGACATACTTCTCATTTAAGTTTCTGTCAATGTCTCTTAATAAAGTTTTGTAATCTTGCCCATCTCTTTGCCCTCAGTATCTTTTGCCACTTTGTAAACAGTACACATTTAAAATTTTGAGAGTCAATTATATGTTCCTCCCTTTTCAGTTGGCTTATTGCCTGAACCCTTAGGCCTTAATTTAAAAAGCCACTTTCTCTGCAAGGCCTCCCTTGATCCCTACACTAGATTAGCCCCTACTTAATCAGAGTTTTTATATGTTCATTATATTAACTGTTCAGCTGTCTGTCCTCAGTCATCTTCTGTCTTTGATTGTAAGTTCCATGCATTAGGTGCAGCATCCGGTTGCACGCTGCTACTCCCCAGTGCGTAAGGCACTCACGTGTGTGTGAGATGGACGCAGCCACCCTTGCTTTCAAGGGGTAGCGAGCACGTTACAGTGACTAGGCCTGCAAGCCCGTACTGGGTAGAGGAGAAGGTACGTTTGAAAAGACTGGGCTCAGGTTGCTGAATTCTAATAGGAGTCACGTAAGGTTTCTGTGCAGGGGAGGATTATAAGAGTGACATCAGGAAGTTTCATACAGTAGTGGCATTAACAATGCATTGGTGGGGGATGAGATCAAACAAGGAAAACTGTTTAGGAGGTTACTCTTAATATCAACATTTAAAGGCCTGCCCATGGTTTCAGGAATAAATGGAAAGAAAGGGACAAGGTTCAGAAATATCACACAGTATTACAAACTGCAAAGGAAGAATTCACATCTAGATTGGTAAATAATTTGCTAGAAGAGGTAAAAGTTGGAGGCGGAAGAGTTAAAGAATACTCAGATTCCAAATCTGGGCGATTTGAACTGGGTGAATCATAAAATTTTGGAGCTTAAAAGGATACTTGGAGACAATCCAGTGCAATCTATTTTTTTAAGTAGAAAAACTGAGACTCACAGAAGGAGAACACCTTGATACAATCACAAACCTTATTAATAATGAAGCATCACCTATAGTCTCTGAAAGACATCTCCATCTCTACTAAAGCCAGTGATTCCCAAACTTTTTTTGTCTCCATTTAGTTTAAAACCTGTATTACATACTCCCGTAAGTATTCACTTTCATTTCACTTCTGTCACTGATACATGATCCTTAATCAGGAACCATGTCCCCATATGGTGAGGGGGTAAGAGTACAGTCTAAGAAAGTACAGCTTCTAGTTGTTTATTACTGCTCTGACAAACACAGCTTCAGAATATAAATGCGAGGTTCTTTTTGGTTGTAATACACATGAGAAGAAATTTTCCAGGAACATGAGCGTACTCTGAGTAGAAAGGTCACTAGGAAAGAAAAAGTACAACTGACAAGACGACAGCTTCATGCATCTCACCATTTTGCTCAGGATCTGTTTCCACCAAATAGGATGATTTCCAAAGCATTCACTCCATGAATAAATACTACATACTAGGCACAGTTAGACCGTCCCTACCTCCTGAGCTATTTTCTTTTTGAACCAATGCCTCATGTGAAAGTTATGTGAAATCTACTGGTGGCAACATCCTATAAATGACAATGTTAAATCACTCATCAGCCCCTGGGAATTGCTAAACTAATCACTGTCTTTCCTACCTCTTTCAAAATATGTATTTTTAAAAAGTATTTTTTAAATATAAATTGGAAACTAGATATATAATAACCAGTTAGAAAGCCAAAAAACAAAACAAGAGAAGCAGCTCTAAAGTTAAAAAAAACATTTACCTGAGTCACACACATACCTGATTACTGACAGTGCTACTAAGAACTTTAAACCACTCATTGATAACAGCATCGTTATCAGACTGAATCAGCAGTTCTGTTCCTTGACGGGTTTTCAGCTTTAGAGATAAGAAGGAAAAAAAAAAAAAGCATGGTTAGTGCTTTCAATGAAGTAAATAAATACATTTAATTCAAAGTCTACAAAACCACCAGAAGATTGGATGCCATATATCATATTAATAGTGGAAAGGTTACAGTAGTCCACAGTGATGGAATTATCTTTTATTTTAGTATAAAAGAATACCAGCTGGATAATTTTATAAAACATGACGTTTTTCTCACAGTAAATTCTCAATGAAAATCTAATAATTTAGGATCCCAAACTCCGTCACACAAACAACATAAAACTTGCTGGAATCTAGAATACTTTATCATTAAAAGATAAGTTCAAGTACCTACGCTGTGCATTTTAAATGAGAATTGAAACATAATTTGTTAAGAAATAAAATCTATAATATTTTAACATAAGTTTGAGAATTTCTCTCTCTGGTTAAAAAAATATATATAGAAAGAGAATATACAAGAGTTAGACTTTCAATATTGACTATTTAATAGGAAATTATACATCACAAGCCTTCTGGACAGAAACATCACTAAACTGTAAAATCATGAAGTAACTAAAGTAAGGACATGATATATGATTCTACATGAACGCAATAGCCCATTTATGTATGATCTCCTGGGTTCAAAGTTTCTCACACCTGACTGAGGAAGAATTTTGAGGTATTTATAGAAATCATTCCTTCTATTTTCTGTTTGGTAAGTGTCTGATTTTCTTTTTTCCTAGAGGAACATATGGCAATGTTTCCCAAACAACATTCTGAGATATATTCCTCAAACAGCTCCTGAAGTAATGTTTTAAAAGGCATTCCTCAAAAAAATAAAGAACTCATTATGTGATGTTAATTTGGGAAGTGCTAGATTGAAAAGAGCTAAACAAGACTCTATCCTTCAAGACTTCTCAGAGTTTTGCTATTCCAGGGTGCACCGTGACTTCCTAACAGAGGAATAAAATATATACTTTTTCCCAAATTTATTTGACCATGGGACCTTCTTCATTCTGGAATGAAACAAGGCTACCTCAGGTAACAGTGACTTCCTTTCCTGCATTTCTTCTAGAAAGTGGGCCAAGATACTCCGTTAGAGGGTCTCACTTTGTAAAAGTAAGGAAAAGCATGCAGTCTCTTTGCTTGAAAAGAAAATTTTTTTAATAATCTAGCGGGGGAATAATTTACAGATGAGGAAAGCTCCAGGTACATGAGAACAAGTGCTACATTAAAAGCATAAAGCAGCAGCATCTGTGCTGTGGTAACATTTCTTGTGGGTCCTGGAAGAGAGGGAACATTTGACAAGGAGAGACTAGCAGCCGTTGGTATTAAAGGCAGATCCATCAGGAGTGAAAACCATCAAGACAGGAAAACCCGGGTTCCACTTGGGAAATATCAACTGCTCTAATCTGCCTAGATGACAAGTAGGAAAGCCCTGAGACAGGAGAGATTCTTTGCAAAGACAGTCCGAGCGCCCTCTGCCCTCTGCATACGCGGCCCTGTGCAGTGTTGCTGCCCCTCCACCAGCGGGCGGGCCGTGCTTTAAGCCACAGAACACACTGCTGTTTGGCTCTTACATCTGGTCCCCAAGAAGCCTTGCGGCTCCCACTCTGGCCCCCCCTGGAACCCTGACATGTAAAGAAGCCTGAGGTCACCTCCTTCAGGAGGAGAGACGGTGACCAGGAGCCCAGCCAACAGCTGGCACCAACCCGGAGGGGGGAAGTAGACCGTCCAGCCCCAGTCAGGCCACTGGATGACTGAAGCCGGGTGACTGGTCCCGGGTGGGACCAGAAGAACCATTCAGCTCCGCACAGGCCAAACCAAACAAGCAAAACGGTTCTTTCCTCAGGCTACTAAGTTTGGGGATGGTCTGTTAGGCAGCAATAAGTAACTGATACAGGATCGTGCATTACCGCGGAGGGCTTTTAATGACAAATAGGAAAGTTTTAATTTGTTTTTTAATATTAGATTTGGTAGGCAAAGGGAACCACACCCTTTTATTGTTGCTGGGCAAAGGCACGACTTGTGGAACAAAGGCTTGTAATACATCTTCGGAGATCCAGTGACTTATGCAAATGAAGCCAGATCTTTACACCAGCTTTTTTCCTTAAATTATGAATCAAAGTAACTTAATGACTAACTTTGCCTCAACTAGTCACACTGAAAGACCATTTCCCGAAATAACTCAAAACAGAACATGAAGTTCCTATGGTTAAGAATGTGGATTATACTTAAGAGAATAATTTATTACCTCAAATACATTCTTTTTGCTGGATTTATCCTTTGAAGCCATCTCAATCGTTGCCCCCTTAAGGTCCACCGTGAACTCTGGTTTGGACTGATTACTCCCAAACTTCGTTTTAGAAAAAAGGAAAAACCTTTATGTTATATTCATGTACATGTGTGTATCCAAAAAGAATAAGTCCAATTTTATATTGTTAACAATAAATCAAAAAGGTGGTCACCTCAAATTCCTCTTCTCTTTTCGTATTATAAAATAACAATTCCTACTTTAAATTGAAATTGAAAAATGTAAGACATGATTATATATAGTTCATAGAAAAGGAAACAAAATGGCTCAACCTCCATCATTATAAGAAAAATACAAAATAAAGCCATAGTAAAATCTTTTTTCACCCATTAGTGCAAAAACAACAAAAGAAGTTCGATGAAAAACTGCATTGGTGAGGCTACAGAGTAACAGGCCCTCATTTGCAAGTAGGATATAGATTAGAACTCCTAGAAAAGGAAAATTGCTCATACTATATCTACAAATTTATAAGACATGTATCCTTTGGCTTAACAATTCTATTTTTTGGAATTTATTCTAAACTATCTATGACTAGGTAAAATGATGTGTTCAAATGGCGATATTCTTATATACGTATAAATAATATCTGGCAGAAAAACAAGTTCTTTTCCACCTAATAAATATTCTCTAAACCTGATTTCGTGCTTTCAAGGGTTATTTTCTTATCAACTATTTATGCTGTCAACAACTAACAAAAACTTGTAAAAACAACATCCTAAGCCCCATGTTCTTCTATTCAGCCTTTGTTAGAAACAAAAACTAGAGCCAGGTGCTCTAAAGCCTCAGCAATTTAATGAGGAACCATGAACAGAAGAGGAAAACAGTTGACATGGGTGGTTTGAGAAGAAGCAGCACTTAACTATTATATTTTGTTAACCAGACAAGGAAAAGATTAGAAAATATCAGAAAATTTATGTTAAATATAGACCTACTCTGTATCTTGCCATCATAACTTAAATTTCTGTTTAGTCTGTTAACTGAGAATAGAAAATAGCATTCCTATGTTAGTGTAGGGTTTGGGGGTTTTAAAATCTTTAAGGGCTGATGAATTGTAATCTTTAAGGTCATAAAGATTTGTTACAGGAAATTTCATTTGCTAAAATATTTTCAAATTACGTTTGTCATTGGAAATGGATCTTACCCCCCAATCCTGTGATAACTTACCACTAGTCATAACATTAATGACTACTTCGTAGTTTCACATTTAAAAAATGGTTTGACTTCATCTGTTCCCGTTTACTTCATCTTTTCAGTGTGGACTTAAATAATATACTTGTTATAACTAAACAAAACTTAGGATGTTATATTGAATTTATTAGTGGAATCAAAACAAAATTTAGGGTATTTCATGGAATTTTATTAGTGGCATCATAATAAAATTCACAACAGAAATTTCAACAATTCTACAAAGCCTTTGCCTTCCTTAGTACCTTCTGTCATTCAAAAGACATGTAATTAATCATAAAGCTATGATGGGCACAGATAACTTTCTGAGCAAATTTGATACATCTCAAAAGTCACAAAACTTAAATGGACACATTTAACAAAATGATAGAAATCAACTTAATTTAACTTGTCATCATGACATGCTCTGTACATAGTTAGCTATAAGGTAAGATATAAGTAGCCAACCAAATAAGTTATAGCAACCAAATACAAATATCAATACAATCACATAACACGGAATGCTATAAAAATGCTTCAATGTGGTTGGCAAAATTTTGGGTTTGTTACCCATTATTTCTCAAAATCTAGTCCTGCCTTTCTCTACTGTAATCATTGCTCCAATGCATTCATGGCAAAGAAAACAGAACTACCGTGGCAAAGGACATGCAACAAGAAAACATACAGTGACAGCGGACACAGGAGCAGATTTTACATATGCGACAGCAGGCCGGCGGCTGACAGAGTTTGTCCAAGAAGAAAGCAGCGAGAGCAGGAGCTCAGAGACTGAGCCCTGCCGGCAGAATGACTTGATGGGAAAAGGGAAGAAAATGACGATGTCATTACAGTGCACAATGGCAAAATGACGTACAAGAGAAAACCATAACGGAACCAGAGAGGACAAAAACAGGACTCCGTAAGCAGGTAACAAAGGCCAAGCTGCATCTCCAAAATATTTTTCAAAGGCCCTAGAATTTATCTCAGAGTATTTTCTGACTTCTGAATTTATTCTATAAATTCATGTTTTATTTTTAAGATGAATGCTTTATACAACTTACTTTAAGCTAACTTGTTCTCCCGTATACTCACAATGGAAGCCTTGGGGGAATGGAGAGGAGTCCCTGAGCCCCTCCTATGGCCTGCGGGCCTTGTCCTCTGGTCCCTGTCTGCGTCCTCTCTCGGGAGAGGCCCTGCCACCCAGCTTGCCCTCCCCTTCCTCTAGGACAGTGGATCTCAACCAGAGGCGATTCTGCCACTTGGGAACATCTGGCAATGTCTGGAGACACTTTCAGTTGGAGGTGGGGTGCTGCTGTTACCTGCTGAATCCCCCAATGCATAAGACAGTCCCCACAACAAAATATTATCTGGTCCAAAGAAGCCACTATTTTTAGAAATTTGAAAGCATCGTATAAATGAATTTGAACAACTACCAATATCTGTGGGGTGACTTTTGAAATACTCAAGGAATATGAGTATTTAAATCTGCAGTGAACACAGTGTATGTCGTGTCGTCTTGTGACTGTGCACGTGCTGGTCCCCCTGTGTAAGCTCTGAAGACGGGGCTCACGTTACTCACTTCTGAACCCCCAAGCCTAACACCAGGCCCAGAACAGAGCAGGCTTTTATGTCTGCTGAACAAATGAGGTGAAGGAAGTAAGAAAAGAGAAAGTATAATTTAAGTTACTGATACAACAACCTGGGAGATAACTAATATTTTCTGGAAAACAAGTGACATCTACCTATCCCGAGGAGAAGGAAAGGCTCGGTGGCTTCTGGATGATACAGCATTGGTGTAAAATTATCTTACAGTGGAGCTGCGTGTGGCATATGCACATTTCATTTACTCAGTTTTTACTACCCATGAAACCAAAAATAAACACAAAGCATGAATGGTTTTCTAAAAACAGAGCTTCAAATAGTATGGATGGTTTTACTCAGCATCCCATCGATGAGTATATGCCCTGGAGTAGACTGTTAAGATTTGAACTGCCTATTTCTTCCAGGGGATCTCGGTATAGGTTTTTGCACCAAGTGTGAAACTAATCTGTAAAGAACCATACTTCTCCAGCATGGCCCCAGAACAAACCACCTGAACCCAACTGAAGGAAAAGCAATCTCTTCTAACATCAAAGGAAAAAACTGGCTCTGCACTGACTTCTCACAGCATCTTCCTGAGAGACACTCAAGGGAAATTTTCACTACAGGTGATTTTTGTCCTTTGGGCTTATGTGTTAGCCTCAGGTTAGGCGGGATTTCACTGTATAAACAGGATAACATTTTACCTACGAAAGATCTAGCTGGTGACCAAGCAGGGAAACAAAGCTAGGATTCTTTCAAACCCTTTTTGAACAATCCTAATTACTGAGTTAATTAAGAAGCATCTTGCATATTTCATCAATTTTTAATATTCATAAGTGTTGTATATGCCAAAATATATTACACATACTTACACATTTTTTATTTGAATAATCTTACTAGCTTTTACTTAGGCCACTTAAATTAGTTTTCGTTCCCTTAATATGTGTTACATGTGGGAAGAAAAGCAAGGCAGTTTGAGATTTTTTTTTTTTTTGTGGTACGTGGGCCTCTCACTGTTGTGGCCTCTCCCGTTGCGGAGCACAGGCTCCGGACGCACAGGCTCAGCGGCCATGGCTCACGGGCCCAGCCGCTCCATGGCATGTGGGATCTTCCCGGACCGGGGCACGAACCCGTGTCCCCTGCATCGGCAGGCGGACTCTCAACCAACTGCGCCCGGTCCGGGAAGATCCCACATGCCATGGAGCGGCTGGGCCCGTGAGCCATGGCCGCTGAGCCTGTGCGTCCGGAGCCTGTGCTCCGCAACGGGAGAGGCCCAGGTACAGAAAAAAAAAAAAAAAAAAAAAAAAAAGAATTGACGTATAGCCAAGCATTTTATCATATCTGTTTAGTTTTTAAGACTATAAAACACCGTGTGACTATATTTTATTTAATTATACCAACCTGAAATGATTACCATAATGTACTGTATTATTAACAACATATTAATAAAACTTCATTTAAAGGCAAAAATTCAAAGAGTGAATCTCTAAAGTTAAAACTCCATGAAGAATTCTCCAATTTCAAAATTGGCTAGCTCAGTGAATTTTAAGCTACGCTTCTGCTATTACCACATGGTAATGCTATAACACAACTTTAGCTGATAAACAGAAATACCCCACACCCTCTGTCGGCATTAGTTTTAATCATGAGTTCTGAATTATGTAAGGTCCTCAAGGGACCTTCATAAAATGCAACCAGGCTGTACTAATGGTTCTGTGCCAGGGTATTCACTTAACATCTTCAATTTTTTTTTTTTAATTTCATTTTCTTTAAATCACATACATATCTGCCTACCTCAATGATGCCTCACTTACCACAATGATCTATGTACTTGCTTTATCTGTATATACCACAACCTTCAATCTTTAGGGGTCAGTAATTATCAAATAAATGACCATTATCCAGCTTTCTTCAGGAACTTTTTTGTTATTTTAACCTCTAATTGCTTCTCCATTCCTTTTCTTTCATTCACTTCACTCAGTTTCAAATAAAAGTTGAGCCACAAGTAGGAAGAAGAGATAACTGCATCTTCTTCTAGAAATGCATTAATATAAACAAAAAAGTATCATATGCTTCACCTCAGGGGAAAAGGAGAAATAACTATCAATTTACTGTAAGACAAGTCAAACAAAAATGTCAGTCTTTTAATCTGGAAAGCATATCACAGGTCAGTTCCACTGTACTGGCTGACCAGAGAGGAAATCAAAGCATCAGTGAAGCAAGAGAGAAGAAACATTCCAGAAAGTTCATATTCATGCTCAATCCAGCAGATTTTGGGGGCTGCCATATCGGAGTATTTGAGGACTAATGTGCTCTGTGGCACTCCTGGCTCAGAACAATGTTACGTGGCTGCACTGTAAATGCAGAGGACTAAAATTTGCTTGAATTTTACAAGTGGATTTCTCTTTTATCAAACGTAAAGTCAGTAGGTCCTGTTAATTTTAAATCAACTCTGTAAGTGTAAGAAATACTGGTTAAGGCAGGATATAAAGCAGACTAAAAACATTAGATTAATTTCATTTTAAAACCTTTTTGGAAATACCCAGAGCATGGACTCTGGAGCCAAAAAGGTACCCAGATCTGTCACTTAGTAGCTGTAAGACCTTGAGCGAGGCACCGAACTGTTTTATACTTCATTTTCTCATCTCCAACAGGGGGAGAGGGAATGATAAACAGTACTCTCCCAGAGTTAAGAGGATAATATATATACCATCCTCTACACTTAGAACAGTACCTAATATATTTTCAGCATTCAAAAAATGTTAGCTATTATGATATGTCACAAATTATAATTTTTGGTATTTGTATTACAAATAACCAAGGAGTAACGATAGTAAACACTCAAATATACAAAAAGCTTCAAAGTCCCACAGGTAATGGTGACATTTCTTTTTCTTCTCAAAGCTGGCTGATGTCATATATAGACATGGAAACCTGACTAGTATCCAAGGGTCAGATCACAATTCAAGGTGGGGCTTGTCACACGACTGCTCATTTTCTGACTAAACATCTGAAAGAGCCAAGTCACAGACACAGGAAAGCTTCGGCATCCTGAAAACAGACCAAGAAATAGATCTGTTCTCTAATGCCCAAGTAGTAAGGTCACCTTTCAGTTCAATGCATAAAATATAATTGGTTGGTTTTAACAATATGAGCCAGACTTTTCTAAGTAGCCCTTTTCTTTCTCTTGGGAGTCAAAATGCATCTTTAACTAAGAAAACCTCATTTACTCTTATTTGCAAGCTAGCGGTAGCTGGGAGGACTCTGGAATACTTCGTGAAGTTCAGGTGCAACACCATCCACGTAATTTAAATGTAGAAAGCCTCCAAAGAAAAGAAATACTTGCCCAACTTGTGCTACTTCCTTGAGTTTTGGTAAACAGTAAAGATGAACCCTGCAACACGGCCCAAGAAGACAACCAGTTCTTTCTGTAATGATAAAGACGGCCAATTAAAGCTCCATATCCAGTTTTTCCCACCAAATTTAAAAACTTAAAACCTACTTAGCTGTTATCAATGTTGTCCACAATTTACAGTCATACTGACATTCTAATTGTTTTTATTGGGGATATAATTCTAATGGAAATTACAATCATTTTATGGTCCCAAAACTAATGAAGTCAATGAGAGACGTAAGTTATCAGAATAACTACACACCTAACTGTGTGCACATGGGGGTAATCCAGCACATTTGTGATCAAGGGCACTAATTTAGAGTCACATGAACTGAACACTGCATTTGGCAAGAATTCTTATTCACAATTAAAAATTCGACAAACATGCTCATCTTACCTAATTCTCTGTAGATACAGATTGTTTTATATCTCTTAGTTATCTTCCTTCCCTTAATAAGGCTACACCAGGTGAGCAGTAGATCGTATAAATTACATGCTGGTTGATAACTAAGGTTACTATTACTAAAATGAGGCTTTTAAAAAATCTTTCCTAAATTACAAAATCAACACACATACTATATCAAAACTCTGAACGTAGAAATGTATACAGAAAAAGGCCCCATTTCTTCTCCTTCAACCGCCTCTCCAGAGGTAACCAGTGTTTACGTTATAAGGCAATTTAATTGCTGGCAGGCTAAAACGAACGTCAAATGTATCTTCCACAGGAATTTATTAAGGCTCGCCTTATAGCCAAACATATGGCCAGTTCTGTGAAAACTTTATAGGCACTCAAAAGGTTTATTCTCCATATTCAGAATGTAGAATTTAATATCTACCAATTAGACCTACTTGATTATTTTACGAGTTTTTATGTCCACTTGAACTTGAAAAGTGAAATAAAGTTTACTCCTACTGAATCTCTATTTTTCCTTTTATTTCCTGTTGTTTTGCTTATGGTCATTAACACTAGTTACTCAGTGAATGGCTATTTCTAATGATGAGATCTTCACTGTGGATTGATCCACAGTGCTTTATCATTTTAAAGTTGCTTAGTGCCTTCCCCCTGAGTTGAACCTGTCTGCTATTAAGATCCCTATTCCTGCTTTACTTTTTATGCCTTTGATATGCGTTATTTGTTTTAACTTTTCTGAATCGTTTTTCAGATGTCTCTTTTGTATGTAGTATTGAACTGGGTTTTGCTTTGTGTTTCAGTCTGAGCACCTTTTTCTTTCAACAGATGAATATAGTGCATTTACATTTATTTATACTGATACGACACATATGTTTGGTACCTATTCTGTCATCATTTTATTATATTTTCATTTTATTTTATTATTTTGTTTTGTGTGGACCTCAAGATATTTTGGAAGGATTTATTTTCATTGGTAAATTCATTTTATATTCCATCTTATATTTCTTTAGATAATATCTAACTTCTCTATGCTGAAAAATGCTAAAATATATTCCCACTTTAAAATATATATATATGTATTTCCACTTTAAATAAACTTTTTGAGTTTAATTTTCAAAATAAAAAAAACTGTAGAATGTATATCTCAGAACAAATATTGAATATTTGGGTACTGAATGAATGACAGTATCCAAATATTGAGTTGCAGGTAGAATTAGTCACACCTTTTTCATGGAACCAATTTTTTCCTGAACAAACAACTGACGGATACACTGATTATTTAGACTTGACTACTTGGCAGGTAGACATTATCTCAAAAATAAATGAAGTGAGCCTTTCATTTCAAGGAAAATAAATGATAGTATATGTTCACAATAACAAAGCTTTCAAACAGAAAGCAGAATTCTGGAAAACTTGGCACATCTGCCACTGTGAGGCTGACAATATTCCAAAACTTAGTGACTCTGATGGCGATATTACTGATTTATGATTCTTTAGTATCATAAAATAAAATGTGCCAACACTTGAAAAATCGGCAAACTTAGTAAACCAGTATTTTCCAAATGACCTACAAGATGCTACAAAACTAAGCATAGGTAAAGATGCATTCACAATGCAACACAGGCCCATGGACTTTAATGTAACTGAGTACTGAAAGTTCAAGGATAGTTCTTCAGAATCTTCATTGCAACTAACACTTTTGGCGTTTTGGTGTAGCAGAAAAATACGCACAATTATCTGAGAAGGCTATTAAAATATTCCTCCCTTTTCCAACTTTATCTATGTAAAGGAGCATTTTCTTTATATACTTCAACCAAAATAATATATTGCAACAGACTGACTGCAAGCAGAGATGAGAATCCAGGCGTCTTGCATTAAGCCAAATAGTAAAGATTTCTGAAAACATAAAACAATGCCACGCTTCTCATGGAAGTTTTCTGCATGAGAAAATACAGGGGGTTTTCTTCATAAAAGATGTTATTCATGTTAACATGTAACAGGTTATTAGTTTTAAAAGCGTTAATAGAGATTCTTAAAATTTCTCAGTTTTAATTTTTTACAGTAAATAATTCTAGATAAACTACATAGACAAAAGTTCTTTGCACTAACCAATAATTTTTAAGAGTTTAAAGAGGTCCTCAGAACAAAATGTTTGATAAACACTAAAATACAGGAAATTAAAATACCACTGTGCTCAGCTCTATATAAATAAATTTGAATATAATGAAACGGATGATATTCTTAGGAGAAGTATTCCAAAAGGCATTCCAAAGTAAGTAGAAAATCTAAAAAACTAATTATCGCAGGAAAAATGACAGCAATGAAAACAGGGAAAGTGGCCAAAGACCTACCTGCACTACATATGCCCAAAAGGGAGAAAAGAAAAAAAAGATCCAGTTCACATGACTTCTACCAAGGAACAGCTTCAGGAACAGGTAATTGCAGTATTTGTAAAGCTATTTCAAAGCACTTAAAAGAAAAACTTCCAAGTACCAAAATCTGACAAAGTTCAATTAAAGCAAATCTAAAAAACTCAACTACATGTAAATTTTAAACTCTTTCTTAAACAACAGACTGACCTCACTTTGGCTATAAAACCCTAGCATTTCAGCGGTTTTTTAAAGCTGGGGAAAATGGAACTTACCTTACAAAGAGTTAATTTCCTTAATTTATTAACCAAAAAAAACCAACAACCCAACAGAAAAAGAGACAAAGGGTATAAACTGATAATTCGAGGACAACAACGAAAAAGAAATATAAATGGCTTGTGGTACTCTACCCCACTAAAAAGAAACGTAAGTAAAAACACCATTTTCTCTCAAATCTCTATTAGCAAAGATCAAAGAGTTTGACAACGTACTGAATGGGCAAAGGCATGGAGAAATCCAAGGCTCCTGAGGTTGGAACTGACTGAGGGCCTTAGGGCACAATTTGGAATTGTATGAAAATGTCCAACTGCATATGGCCTAGCAATTCCACTTTCATAAAATACGTTCTACAGGCATATCTACATACTTGCAAAATGAACCGTGCAAGACACGGAGGGTAATACTGTTTGTAATAGCAAAAAATGGAAACATCCTAAATGTCTACCAATAGACACACTTGCAAATAAATAACAGTTAAATAAACGATGAGGCAGCCATACAACATACAACTATGCAGCAGTTAGAAACTATGTGTCAGCTGTACATGCAATGAAATGCACCGTCTCCAAGATAAACTGTTAAAAGACTGTGCTAAAAATATTAATCTATGCACATGTAAATGTATCTACTTTCTATCTCTG
The DNA here is from genome assembly GCF_005190385.1 of Monodon monoceros. Lineage (NCBI taxonomy): Eukaryota > Metazoa > Chordata > Mammalia > Artiodactyla > Monodontidae > Monodon > Monodon monoceros. The sequence goes on from NW_021703778.1 coordinate 3,452,110, forward strand.
GAGGAAGACAGTACACCTCACTAGACATAACTGGTTACCTCTGGGGAGGGAAACTGATGGTTGGTGACTGACTTTTGACTACATGTTTTGTGTATGTTTGTATTTTGCCATGTGCATTTATCAGTTATAGAAAAAAATTTTTAATAAAGCTAATGCCTGCTCAGAATCCTCCGCCTTATCACCTCTGAATTTAATCTTACCTTTAGAAATAGGTCAAGACAAAGAAAAATTTTCCTCTACTTCCTGACAATCTTATATCCATATTAGAAAACACATTTAAAATTCTTTGAACCTGTTAATCACTTCTACTAGAATATAATTATATTCAGTTTTTACTTATATCAATCAGATGAAACATGTGAGAACATTAATGATCTGTGTACTTACCGAACCTTTTTCCCATTTTCAGTAATTTTTGTTACATTTAATAATCCGTATTTCTCTTGACCCTATGATATGGAACAGAGGTATTACTGTTTATAGATCATTCATACAGACAGTGAAGTCCAAATTCTTACATAGGACTGAATCAAAATGATCTGGTACTCTAAATATTAGCTTAAAAGAGAAGATCAGTCAGTGTGTAATATGGTTAGTTCTAGACTACATTAAAAATATAATTTCCTAATACTTCTGTAAAGATTTTTTTCAGTTATTTTTGTAATTAAACACTTGGTCTGGGCTTCCCTGGTGGCGCAGTGGTTGGGAGTCCGCAAAAACAAACAAACAAAACAAAACACTTGGTCTTCTCAAGGAAGAGCAGCCATAAGGTAAAATCAAATTAAATTTCTACATGAATGCTACAAATCAGCACTGGAAAAATGATTTATGACTTCCTGTTCAAACCAAGTGATACGATGCTATAAATACCACAAAAAAGGAACTGTTTACTTGGCTGTCATTTTAGAACAGTGTAGTCTGAAAATTATTTAAGATACTAACCCACTTTGTCAGAATGTGAAAATAAGTAGGTAGAACAAATGCAGTGACTGTATTTAATAAATTACTTAAAAGTAAGTGGCACTATGCATAGAACTGGCCTTAATGTGGCATAAAGAATTCAATATGTTGCTTCATTAAACATATTATCAGATGGCAAATTGGGCTCTGGACAAACTAGATCTATTAGTCAGCTGATGTAAAACACAGCAACACAGCTTTATCATCAAACCCTAGGAAGGCAAAAGTCACTGTGCTCAAGTTAAATGTTATCTTAAAATTCTTCCAGGTGGAACTGAAGAAGCACTTTCTCATTGCTCTAGCCTTCTATAGTCAAATGAATTTAATCAAAATGCATTTGTGCCCACAGCAATCATCCATTAGTGAGCACTGTATGAAAACGACCAAGCAGTCAATTTTACTTCAGTTAAAACACACACACACAGTACACACACACACACAGGAAAAAATAGTCTCAATTCAGAATTTATTTCTAACTATTTACCTCAGCTATTTTCTCAAGGTACTTTAATTAGAAAAAAAAATTCTTTCTTGTATGAGAGATAAACATGGCATTATTTTCTCACTAATGTCTAAAAGATAATATCTGAAAGTTCTGCCTGGTCTGATAATAACTCACATCTATAGACAAAGCTGACAAACTATTATGTTCACTTTTGTTATACTGGGAACTTGGGAAACATCCATATTACTATAATTTTTTCACAAAGCATAGGTTGGATCTCCTTAGATATGCAAGTCTGATACATTTCATAAGAGCTCTCTGTTGCCTCTCAATAAAAATATCAATTACACGGTGGTAAGTATGCACAGGATGTTAAGTAAGAACTTTCCCAATTTACCATCAGAAGCAGGGAGGGAAAGAAAAACTTTCAATGATCCAGGAACTAAGTAACATTAATCTGAGAGGATGGGCGCTGGTGATGTGAGCACAGGAACTGGAAGGGCGGAGGTGGGAATAAGCCTATTAAAAAACACCAAAGCTGGAACTATGCAGGGTGAAAAAGCAGAAACAGGAAGGAAATGCCAGCATCAAAACAGGAAGAAAAATGGAAGGGACAGCAGCAGTGGCAGACAGCCAAAGCCTATGGGGGAAAGAGACGCTCTGGATCAGGGATTCTTACCTGAGTCATGGCTGGACCAACACCGCACATAATCGTGCGTGTACATGCATCACTCAAGGGAAAGGCCCAGAGCTCTCATGAAATTCTCACAGGGACCAAGACCCAAGCACTAATGCTCTAAGCAGTAAGCACTCTAACGTGAACATAAAATAAGAACAAAATGTGCCACGTCCAAAACGTACCAATACAATGACCATTACCACGCGGTGTGCAAAGTGCTCTGAGGAAGGCATACCTAACTCCACCTGAGAGGGGAGTAGGGAGGAAGAGAAGCTTCCCGGAGACCCTGACCCAGGAGCGAGCAACAGGAGTCGGCCACACAGAAACGACGGACAGGCGAAGGCACAGAAGCTGGAAGCGCATCATCTCTACAAGGCTTAGGTTCCCTCAGCGTACGGGGTGCAGCAGAGCAGCAGCGAGAGAGAGGGGGCAGCGGAACGAGCGCGGCGGGAGCAGGTGATGCAGCGCCACCGGAACAGCGTTCTGATAACTCCTATCAATGCAAGAGGTGCTGACGGCCTGGCCCAGGGAGAGGCCTGAGAGGGTGGAGAGGGGCCACACGTGAGAGCGACTCGGAAGGCAGGACTGACAGGGACAGGACGGGAGGTAAGAGGCAAGATCGGGGAGACTCCCAAGCTTGAGCAGCTGGGTAGCTGGGGGCCCTCAGCTGCAACGACGAGCTTTAGAGGAGCCGTCCCTGACCCCTGCGGTAGGAGCTCCTCTGCCCTCCAATGACTGACGACAGCCCCCAGGTTGTTTCCTTCGTCGCACCTAATGCAAAGCACAATTACATATTATTTATTCGCCACCTACTGTCAGGCTGTGCGTCAGGACCACATCTGCTGTGCTCACCATGTATGACAGCGCCCAGCACAGCGGCTAGCATGGTGCCGGGGCTCAACACATGTTTGTTGAAGTCATTAACCAACAAAGCAGCCGTGCTATCACACTACCAAGAAATGTAAGAGAAGGTCAGTGATGGAGAAAATAAAGCTTTAACTCTTAAACACTGAAGTTCTGAATTTGACATAAAAGTGACAGGCAGGCAGATACAGGTCTGGCTATACAGGTGTGGATTTCAGGGGGAATTTAGGCAGATTATTATTCCATGCTGTTTGGTGTACTCTTCTCTACTTAATATGATTCAAAGTCAACCAATGTTTTTGTGTAGCTTACTAAAATAACTTCATAAAAATACCTCGTTAAGTCCTTTAAAAACTGCCCATACTCACACGTGAATATTTCTTAGTCTAAATATGTCGATACTCCAAGGGAAACTTCGTGTTGAAAATAAGCAGGAATGTTTTAATATGAACTGGCAAAATATGGTTAAATTTTAACCAAAAATATTGTAGTAAGATTGTCCTATCCTAATTAAAGCAAGAAAACAATAAAATGTCGGTTCTGTTGAGTCATCTAGGAAAACTTCCACACGTTCATAATCACTTTGCAGGCTCCAGAATTTCTAATTGATTTTACATTCATTTAGTAAGATAAGCATTTCCCAATTTTGGCTAATAATTATTATATATCAAAATCAATACCTCCCATTAAAATCTTTATCTTCGGTTAATCATGTTATAATCATGTAATAAAAAGATTCTTTCTCTACAGAGTAAGTAACCTTGCCCTGTGAGATGCTGAAAAAGAACCAGTGTGATAGAACTTCCAGAGCAGGTAAATCCATACAGACCTTCAAACTAGAGGTTGCCATGCAGAGGGGAGAAGAGGTGGGGAAAGGTGCAATGACTGCTTAATGGTAGGGGTCTCCCTCTGAGGTGATGAAAGTGTCCTGAGACTGGGCAGGAGTGACAGCTACACACATTTTAAATACACTAAAGCCACTGAACTATATACTTTAAAGTGGTTAATGGCTAATTTTATGTTATGTGAATTTCAACTCGATTAAAAAAAATGTTTAAAGAACCAGTGTTATAAAAAATTGTTAAAATCATGTTTTTAAAAAAGGCTTTAGAATAGTAATATTCAATGAAAAAAAATTAGCCAATTTGTCCACTAAACCCTTTTGGTAACGAACGTGTTGAAATGCCCTTTTCTCCAAAGTGGGTAAAGCATTTTAATACCATAATTGGAAACACAAGGTCAAAAGTTCAAGTTTCCAAATTATATACTTAAAATTGTATTCAGTATTCAGTAAATGAGAACTTTGAAATGCACATCCTCATAGGCACACTGGGACAAATAGAGATGAGGTTCTTAGATCAGCCTACGAAATCCTATTTAATCCATGTGTGGCAGTCATATTTTAGAGAAATATCAATTTTAAAAAAATGTATACACTACCTATTTCAAAAAAGGACTTGAGGGCCTCCCAGGTGGAACAGTGGTTGAGAGTCCGCCTGCCGATGCAGGGGACACGGGTTCGTGCCCCAGTCCGGGAGGATCCCACATGCCACAGAACAGCTGGGCCCATGAGCCATGGCCACTGAGCCTGCGCGTCTGGAGCCTGTGCTCCGCAACGGGAGAGGCCACAACAGTGAGAGGCCCGCGTACCGCAAAAAAAAAAAAAAAAAAAAAAAACAGGACTTGAAGTGACTATGAAAAATAACAACGCATTTGAAAACTGGAAATAAGACAAGAAAAAATGAACATGTTTAAAATTTATATTAAGGGATGAAATTTTAATCTGGTTTGATTAGAGGAGACTGAAAGAAAGCATCACATGCTACGTGAACAAAGCCTGTCAAACAAGACCACGTGTTCTATGACCCCACGCATGTGAAGTGTCCAGAAGAGGCAGACCTAGTGAGGTAGAAAGCACATTACTGGTTGCTTAGGGCTTGATGGGATGTGGAAGCAGAGGGGTGACAGCAACGAGTACTGCTTTTTGAAGTGATGAGATGTTCTAAAATGACTGTCCTGATGGTTGCACTTATCTGAACATACTAGAAACCAATGAACTGTACACTTTAAACGGGTGAACGGTGTAGTATGTTAGTCATATTTCAATACGGTTTTAACAAAAAAAAATAAAAAAAGAGATTCAATAGGTAATCTGCAGAGATTTAAAGATGCCATGAGGTAACTAACACTGATTACAATGTCAGTTTCTTTTCCTTACCACTAAGGCCTTACACCAACCAGATTTTAACTCACAAAGAACCAAAAAAAAGAAATCTGCTTGTATTAACTGGGTAAGAGTGGGAAAGAGAGGCAAAAGACTCCATTCAAACAGGGCAAGAAGAGAAGAGGGAGCAGAGGCTGCAGGAGGAAAGAAGAGACTCTGGGGAGCAGAAGCCCGGGGGGGCCAGACTGGGGCTTGGGGGGAAGGACGCTGCACACTTACAGGGAAACAGAACAGCCTCAGCAGAATTAACAGAGCTGTTCCTGTTTTCCACCCGAAGGTAAATGAAGAACGAAACAGAACCCTGCTGAGGCAGTTCCCGGCCATGGCCACCAGAGGGGACCCTGAGTCTGGGGCAGTCAGGTGACTGGCAAACTCTCGTGAAAGGGGTAACTGCCTGGGGGAATAATTTGCAAACCGTCCTTTTAACTCCCATGCGAACACTTATAAACTCATGTTTCCAGGATTACCAAGAAATTCCCTTTTACCAAAATGTAAATAATTTATAAAAGGTCTTCTCAGAAGTTACATATTACCCATATTTAAAATAAGCTAAAAAGCGTTTCTGCCTCTTTTCTAGATGGATGGATAGATTAAGAATACTGCAGTAATAGCACCTTACATTCATACAGGAAATCCTGACAATACCACTAAAATCATGTTCACTTTGATCTTTATTTAATGTTCATGCACCCAGGACTGTGTTAAATAATGCAAAAGATAAAAAGTATTAGAAAGCAGCCCCTCTCTATCTCTCTGAGTCCCTTCAAAGTTTAAACCCTTAGCAGAGAGCTGAGGGGCACATGAGGTAACTTTCACACGATTAATGCCATCAGTGACTTGAGAGCTCAAAGAAAAAGAAGAGATGCTATTATGCTGAGGTTAGTGTGGGCAGGCCCTAAGGGGTCATCCCACTGGTCAGCACAAGATTAACTGTAGGTGCAGAGAGGCTGAGGACCACGGGAGGCAGGGAAACCACCTGTGCAATATCAGCAGGACGGGTGGACAACACGTGATAGGAACCAAAAGACCTGATTTGCTCAGGGGATGGAGAAAAGAGCCAGACAAGGAAAACAGCATCTGTGAGAAACCTGTGCCTCTAGAAAATCAGAAGTATCCTAATAAACAAGAGTCTATTATAGTTTCTTAAAATTAAGGAAGTAACAATAAAAGTTTGTCTTCTGGAAAGCTTTAAAAGTTTCATTTCTTCCTTCTGGCAAAACCCCATGGAATAGCGGCTCTATGGCACTGGGGTTACGCTGGCCCTGCTCTAAGGAGTCTTTTCCTTGTCTAGTGGGGAAGACATTAACTGAGGGTTGGAAGTTCCTACAAGAAATAGGAAATGAGAAGAGTTACTCCATTTTACGGAATCAAATAACATATAATTAAATGTTATTAAGAGTATCACAGGGAAACCTGACCAAATCTAGAGGATCTGAAGAAAATTCCGAGCCTGAACCAAGCTCTAAGGAATGACCAGAAGTTGACCAGGCAAAGACGTCGGGGAAGATGGGTTTCAGTGCGTGAAGGGTCTGGAGCTGAAGAGCAGGCTCCTTTGCAGAGAGGAGAGTAGCAGGGCTGCAGGAAAACACACAAGTGGGGGCAAGGAGGGGAGATGAGGACCCGGGACAGGCGCAGTGTTGCAGAGCTCGTTACAAAGTTGCATCCTCCTTCTAAAAGGAAAGGAGAGCCGCTGGAGGGGAAGAGCAGGAGGGGCAAATCACAGGCTAGACTTGGGGACGGGGGCGCTGCAAACACCAAGATCAAGTAGGATTCCTCCAAAGTTACGACTGGAGAGAAGGGCTTCCCTGGTGGCGCAGTGGCTAAGAATCCACCTGCCAATGCAGGGGACACGGGTTCGAGCCCTGGTCCGGGAGGATCCCACATGCCGCAGAGCAACTAAGCCCGTGAGCCACAACTACTGAGCCCACGTGCCATGACTACTGAAGCCCACGCACCTTGAGCCCGTGCTCCACAACAAGAGAAGCCACCGCAGTGAGAAGCCCACGCACCGCAACCAAGAGTAGCCCCCGCTCACCGCAACTAGAGAAAGCCCGCACGCAGCAACGAAGACCCAAGGCAGCAAATAAATGAATGAATGAATAACTGAAGAGAAGTCACTGTATCGCCAATATTACCTGGCCTAGGCTGGGCAATGCATTTGACAGCTTAGCGGGGGGGGGGGGGGGGCAGGTAAAGCTTGTTAAGAAGGAGGGAAATGATTCTTACCTTTGGACTGCTGGCCTGAGGAAGGAAGGGTAAAGTGTAATTTGACAGTATTCTCCAGGGATTTTTATATTTATGTTTAACAGCCAAACATAAATTCACTGCTTACAAATATGGTATACAAGTTGATCACGAAGATACCATATTTTGCATAAAAGGGGGAATTTTTAAATCAATAAAATCTGATTTTTAATTTAAACCTATTATCTGATTATTTTTTGAAAGACCAATGAAATTTAATAGAAGCCCAAGAGGTATTTTTAAACATTACACTTAGAGAAAATTAATTTACTGAAACTGATTGAAATAATTGGACTATATTATCTATATGCTGCTATCATACTAACTGTATCTTGGTTCTTTGGTGAAGAGGGAGAAGACTCATTTTCAGGATAGCAGGGTTTTGAGGCAGTTGGAGATTCCTACAAGAAATAAGTAATGAAAAATGTTACTCTATTTCATATAATTATATTTCTCCCTCTACTGACAGTGGGAAAGCTTAATAAGGGACGCTAAGAAAAATTTTTTCCTAGTTATTTCCCTTCTATATTCAGCTACAAAACTAATATGGTACAGATGTGAAAACTACAGATATCATAAAGTTTATGAAATATGGCATATTTTATACGAATTACAGTAAATTTAAATACCGCATACGGAATTACTCAAAAGAAATGACGCATGTTGCCTTAAAATCATGATGTTGCATCAGCTTAAATTAACCATATTTAAAATAAGTAAAATCCAAACACTTACGGATAAAAATGTAACAGCCCCCATACTAACTTGCTCTTGGTATGAATCCTGGTCTAGGATTTAGGATTAGGCAAGGAATAGTCACAGGAACTACTTGGCAACTGCCAGAATGAGAACTTGTATTAAGAAATTAAATTGCTATTAATATTTAATATAATTTAGAGCTAACTTTCCAATTATTAGAAATAAGCAAGATTGTTTAAAATGCAAAGAAGAAACCTCAGATTTACAGATTAATAACTCACCAGGAAAAAAAAATATTTTAATGTCTAAGCCTACAAGAATATATAATAGGAGCAAACCAATAATGTGCATTTTTAAAGCAATTCTGCTTTGTTAATATTGAAACATGGTATGTGATTTCTACCTCAGATATCTGTAAAACTATTCGTGGAGGATAAGACTGAAAAAACATTTTTTGGTACCAAGAGCCACTGGTAGCCAATGGTATCTACCAAGCTCCATTTTTCTCTGTTCTCCTAGAAGCTCTGAATAATTTCAGGAAAAGAGAATTAGGAAAATCATATGCCAATGTCTATTATTATTTTTCCTATAAAACCAAATAATTTACTTGGACATTCATCTTCACATCTGTATCATCTAGTTTACTATACTTATGAAACTGGATAACGTACTGTTGATAAGCCTGGGAATTTGTATTAAATCACAATACAAAAAACCATTAATAAAATCCATTCACTTAGAAAAAAGTCTTCAGGTTTATATCCTGTACAATTCGTAAATACAGAAACCAGGTAGCAGTGAAACTGTACAGGGAAAATCCTTGAAGGTAACAACCTTAAAATCTAAGACCTACACTATAAATGGAGAAAACTTTAAAATCATTATCAAATATATCTTTATAAAAATTAATTACATTTAATGTCCAAGTATCAGTTTAGCTTCATTTAAGTATTTTTTCTACAGCTTCAGATGTTTTACTTTTCAATTTCTTGACTTCTAAAAGCGTCTAATATTAAAACACTCTGAGAAAAAGAGGAAAGATTTGATGACCCATAAACTATAAAGTAAGTAATTGAATAAAATGAATGATAATTACAACTTATTTTTCATGGCATTATCAGTCCTACAGAAATGAAAACCATAGCAAATGGAGTAATAATGTAAACACAACAATTATAATTATTATAAACAATTTTACATTTACCCATTTGTTTATGTATGCTTATAAATGTATATGCACATATAAATACATCTTAATGTCTACAAGCAGCAGGTTTTGGTAAAAATCATACATAGGCAGAAACAAACAGATGTATCCATACACACACACACGCACACACACCTAGCTCCACCAAGGTTGTCTGGCAACTGAATTAGGACCCATATCATCATAACAACATTCACTACATAGTATTAGGTTTCCCTGATTACCTTTCAAGTTATACGCATTTCACCCCTTATCATATATTAGTCAGCTAGTTTGTTCTGGTATAGTCCCTCTTTTATAATCTCAAATCTTAAAATCGTGTATACTATGTAATGATAAATAGAAGAGTTTACTTGGTGAAGTGGCTATCTATGACTCCATTTATAAAGGATGGGGGGGAGACATGTCTACCAAAAATAAGTAGAGCTCTGTTCTCAAGAAAACCACATTATCACATGCTGAAACAATTAGATGAAAAAGGATATATAATAAGAACTTCATGCAAGTTATTCTAATAATAGACTGAAAATGAATCTCAAGAAAGATTATAAGGGAGTAACAAATTTTAAGTCTACATCACTAAAATAACCATCCCTTTTGTTCTAGTACGAAGAGGCAGTAGAGTTGGCTCAACAACGGCTTTCGCACTAGAGCTTACATTACATACAGTAGAAGCTTTCTGTATACACTGAACTGTAATCTGGTTCTTGGAGTTAAATGAATTTTGCTATTAAAATCTCTAGGACTCTTACCTACACAGGTTAACCTCAATGCTAGTATATTGGGTTGGCCAAAAAGTTCGTTCGGGTTTTCCCACAAGTGCTTATGAAAAACCCAAAGGAACTTTTTTGGCCAACCCAATATTTTCAAGCATTCTTCAATAGACAGACTCCAAAATTTCATTCCTTTAATATGCCCCCTACATTCAACCACATCACATCCTTACAAACAGAAATCAGAAGTACTTGTCTGACTGACTGACTGAGATAATTTAGAAAGGAATTTAGGACTGAAAGCATACAAACACAGAGAAATACGCCTCAGGAGAGTTCATCCTGTTTTCACTACCTAAAAATGCAGGAAACATTAATTATGTCAAAGGAGCAGTCTGGTGGTAAAATAACAGAGTCCCCAGCGACCAATATTTTAGCTTTAGGGTGTTGCCACCACCCTCAGGTTTTAACATTAGTATGTCTGCTGTTCTACAAATTCGTACTAATTTCCTATTCTATCCCCAAAATGAAGTCACAATGTAAAGATGTAACTCACAAGGAAATTCAAAACTTCATGGCTTTCCCAATCTCACGTTTGCATCAAAATCCATTCCCTGGGGCTTCCCTGGTGGCGCAGTGGTTGAGAGTCCGCCTGCCGATGCAGGGGACACGGGTTCGTGCCCCGGTCCGGGAAGATCCCACATGCTGCGGAGCGGCTGGGCCCGTGAGCCATGGCCGCTGAGCCTGCGCGTCCGGAGCCTGTGCTCCGCAACGGGAGAGGCCACAGCAGTGAGAGGCCCGTGTACCGCAAAAAAAAAAAAATCCATTCCCTATTTGAAACAGAGAACATGACTTCTCAGAAGCACTTGTGCAAATAGCACTTAGGGAAACAGGAGGAGCAGGGTTCCAATCTTCCCTGGGATGGGAAAGTTAGTTAAACGTCTTTACCGTTAAACCTCCTAGAGACTGAAGACAAACAATAACGGATATGTGACTTTAAAAAGAGATTATGAAAAAAAACCTGTCACCTACTAGGCCCAAATGTATCATGGAACACATCGTTATGCCACATGTCAGTCAGTCCATTGTGCAAAAATCAAAAAACTTCAAAACCAAACCCCACTCCGGGACAAACTGATATGACATACAATAAACCAGTCATCACCAAGGTATGAGATTCAGCTGAGGAGAAAATACAGAATAAAGAGCTTGGCAAAGTTCGCAGCAGATTTTCTCAGAAGGTCCTACCTTGTCATTGGTGTCCAGCACAATGGTGCTATGTCTCCACTTTGTTAGCACTATTGGTTCTTGCAGCCGCCTGTCCAGACTCCTACTTTTAATAATTTCTCTTTGCTGCTGAGATGAGGCATTATACTAAAGAAAACAAATTATACCTCATAAATAATAGAAACAAAAGTGGAATCTAAACATGCTGGCTCCAAGTGACACATGGTGTTAGGCAAAATTCACCATGTGACACTAACCTGAGTTTTCTCATCTTTGACCAGCACTGTGACACAATCAAGAAGATCACAGATTTGGGTACTGGAGAGACCAAGTTAATGTTATCTTTGGCAAAACACTTAATCTCCACAAGGCTAAGTTTCATCAACTATAAAACAGATATAATGGAAATAGAGTTCTAAGGATTAAACAGTATAAAAAGTGCCAGATGTAGCCCTGATAGGTTCTCAATAAATATTAGTAGTTATAATTTATAAAATGAGGTCACTGGACAAATTAATTTTTTAAGGTTCCTTCTACTTCGAAAATCCACATGAATTCAATTTGTGGTTTAGGTTTTTTTAAAGATGTTTTCATATACAACAGTATTCTCACATTTAAAGGAGTTTTTGTTTTTACTTTTACTTTCCATATATAGGCCAAACACACTATTATTTGTTTCTCTGAAGTGGTAAAACATAACCGAGTCAAAAGGCAGAGATGGTACTCCTTCCAAACACCAATCCTGAACATATCAGTTGTGTACAAAGGATAAGTAAGAACTACCAACTGAAAATGAAATATAAAATTAAGAACACATTATCAGTAAGGTATTAGGTCTTGTGAGTATCTGAAAGGTCAAGTAGACCACCAGGCATAAACATTTGAGAAATGTGAGGTTTAAGAGTTATGCTGTTTTATACAGGCAGTTTTAATAAATTATAAATAATAAATTATAATAAAATTACAAAAGAAAATTCATCTGCTTTTTAAGGGATACATCCTTCTCCTGAAACCAAAGGATACCTAATATCTACTTCTCTAAAAAGCCCAGTAAATCTTAAATTTTAATGACTCGTAATTTCAGTGAAATGTTTTATTATATGTTATACTACTAAATCTCAGTAATATATTATTTATATTGTTTTTAAAATTTAAAAACCTTCCAACATCTTTCTCCATAATATGCCATTTCTTCACTTTCCAAAATGAGTCCAGACAGGTCCCCCAAACTGTTTCCAAAGCTGTTACTTCGTTTTTTACGTTAAAAACTTGCCAAAGCCAGGCAAGCACATACGGGTGTATGTTTTTCATTCACTGCTGCTTAACAAACCGCCATCTTAAAATCTGTCACAGAAGTTAACAAAGGGATCACTTCTAGAATGAACAAAGACGAAGCTTAAAGGCTTCCCCCCCAAAAATGCTGCGCCGTAAATCACTAAGTGAAGAGAGACCGAGTTATTAAGCAGAGCTCCTTCCAGACAATCATCATTAGCAATAATTAAAATGTGTAGTTGCGTGTAAGCTTGTGTATGAACTTTAATGGATACCTACCCTAGCTGTTGAGCTTTATAACTACAGTTGTTTAGAAATCCTTTCCAAGGGGCAAGAAAAATAATGTAAAATTAAACTGGGTAATATTCACAATTTAAAAGGTGCTGGTAATTTTATTAGGCAACAGTATGTTGATAAAAGCAAATAAAGCACCAATAAAATGTCATATAAAATCTAGTGTAGACAGAAGACAAAAATAAAGTGTCACATAATCAGAGAAAAGAAAAATAAGATGACACCACAGCTAAAATACACACACACACACACACACACGTCTAGTTAAACAAGATGGCTAAAACAACATTTTAGAAATCTTTTTAGAACACCTTTTTTCTTTTAAGAATTTTAATTGCAATTTTATTTGAATTATTTCAAACATACAAAAGAACAGTGACTATAATAAAAACCCACCACAAGCTTCAGCATATCTAACATAAAACAGGTACCTATTTTTTTTAAAGAAAAAAAACACTAGAGTCCTCTGAAGACATCTTCCAGATTCCATTCCTCTCCCTCCCTCCCTGACAGTACCATATAGTTCGGTGCTCACCATTCTCACGCACTTTACACTTTAGTACATATGTATGTATCTGTAAATACACCTGTAAGCTTTTAGATTTTATAAAAGTGGAATATCACATGCATCAATCTTCGACTTGCTTTTTCACTCAACATGTTTTTATTAAAACAAAAAAACCTGCATCCATATTGGTGAGTATGCAGCTCTAACTCATTTGTGTTTCACTTCTATGTAACACTACATTATATGCAGATACCACGATTTAACCATTCTGTTGTAAATGGACATGTCCGAGGTGGTAGTACTAATTACACTTCTACCAGCAGAACATAATACTTTGGACTGCCCTACTTGGTACTGTTGAACTTATATGCATCTGTGTATAAAAAATAAATGTATGCACACGTGCACAAATTTTTAAAATTCTATTAGAAGAGTGCAATGTTATCTCTTTTGCATTCTCTGATTACTTATAAATTTGAACATCTTTTCATATACTTATTTCATGAATCTCCTCTTCTCTGTACTGCTTAGTCATATACTTTGCCTATTTTTGACTGGGTTCTCTCTCTCACTAGTGTGTACAGAAAGAACCAAGAGGCTCTTTATATATTTAGGCTTCTAAGGCTTCGTAAGCTATGTGAGTTGAATGTAGCTTTTTCAGACTTTTCCGAGTCTGAAGCTCATCTCTTGCCTTTTGTGTATGGTATCTTTTGTATCAAAAGGTGTTCTGTTGAATTTTATGTAGTTGTATCTGTCCATCTTTCCCTTTATAATTTTTCCTTATATAGTCTTGTTTAAGAAATCCTTCCCATTCTGAAGTCAAAGATATTCTCTGACATATTCTTTAGCTATTAAAGTTTTGCTTATTATGTTGACAACTGTCATCTACCTGGAATTAATTACTAGGTGTGAAGTCAAGATCTATGTTTATTTCACTTCTTCATGTGAATAACCAATAATCTTCCCAACATTTATTGCACAGCCCACGCTTTATCTGTTAATTTGTGATGCCGCATCTGAGATTCCTATTCTGTTCTGCTGCTCTATTTCTCTACAGATGTGCCCACAACTTAATCACTACAGCAGGAACCCCATCCCTACCCCCAGATTCTCCCTACTCAGGAACATTTTGGTTCTTCATAGACCTTTGTTTGCAAATAAAATTTACCATCAGTTCAAGACAAAAAAAAGGTAGGGACGGCGACAGGAAATGGAAATACAGTGAACTTACCGATCAATGGGGACATTTATAAAATTAAGTGTCCCAACCCAAGGTCATAATGGTGTACTGCACCATTTCAGGTCAACTTTTATGTCCCTCAATTCTGCTCTGAAATTTTCTCCATTAAGATCTTACAAACCAAACCTTCTGCAGGCGTATTCTTAGTTATGACTCTTCTTAGTGTTGCTGCTGCTTCTAATGTAAAAAAGATCTTTATTCCTATCACATTTTCAAATTGATTTTTTATTAGAGACATGGGTGCTTTTTAGGTTGATTTTAATATCATCACTCTTCAGTTTGCCGAATCTCCTGATTTTCTAATAATCAAAAGAACAGCTGAATCTTTCAATTCATTTTATTTTATTTTATTGTTGAATAGAAACACTGATGGGAAAGTTACAGTCTAGGTCCTAACTCTATTGGCAAAGCTTCTGTAATCGCACCATGAAGTATGAGATTTACTGTTGATTATATGATAAATAACCTTTAGCATGATGTAATATATCATTACATGCGAAGTGATCTTTTTGTAGAAACATATAGTTGGGTCATGGTTTTTTGTCATTTCTGAGAATCTTTTAACAGCTGTGTTTAAACCATTTACACTTAATGTAATTATTTATATGTTAGGATTTAAGTCTATTTTATTTGTTTTCTGTTCTGTTTATCATTCCTGTTTCTCCTTTCTGGCCTTCCTGTGGACTACCCTGAGGAGTTTTTACTATTATAGTTTAATTTACCTGTAGTTTCTTGAGTCTATCTCTTGTTACAGTTTTTTAGTGCTTGCTCTAGGGATTACAATGTACATACTTAATTTCTCTCAGTCTACCAATATCAGCATTTTACTATTTCAAGTGAAATGTGGAAACCTTACCAACAATTACATCATAGTACTCTCCCCTCTCTATGATATAGTTGTTTTAAATATCATCTCCGCCTACAATGAGTACTTCTTCAGAAATGTTATAATTTTTGCTTTAAAGGTCAAACATAATTTTTAAAACTCAGGACAAAACTCTCCTCAGATATTCATGCTTCCCATTGTACTTTCTTCATTCATAATGTTCCAAGTTATCTTCATTTATCATTTCTCTTCTGTTTTAAGGACTTCCTATAGCAATTCTTTGAGAACAAGACTGCTAGTAATATATCTCTTAGTTTACTTTCATCTGAAAATGTCTTCATTTCACCTTCATTCCTGAAGGATATTTTTGCTGGATGTACAATGATGGGTTGACAGGTTTTTTTTTTCAGCATTTGTAAAATGTTACACCACTTCCTTCTGGCTTCATGGTTTCTGATAAGACATCCATGCCATTCAAATCATTATTACCCTACAGGTACTATGTTGTTTCATTGAGCTGCTTTCAAGATTTTTTTTTGGAGGAGGAAAAAGGGAATTCTTTAATTTTCAGAAATTTGATTACAATGCATCTGGATGTGGATTTCTTTGAGTTTATCCTGTTTAGTACTTATTCAGCTTCTTGAACCTGTTGATCTGTCTTTTGCACATTTGGGTGTTTTCAAACATTGTTTCTGCATATATTTTTCAGCCTCACACTCTTTCTCCACTTCTTCTGGAATTCTGATGAAATGAATGTTAGATCTTCTGTATTTTCCCACAGATCTCTGAGGCTCTGTTCATTTTCTTAAAATGTATTTACTCCTTCTGGGTCCAGGAGGCTAGCCTGGTGCATGCCTCTCATGGCAGTGGCAGAAGTGGAAGAGCAAGCCCTGGCACACAAGCCCATTTCAATACCATGTTTGTGACACATTTGCTCACGTCCCACCAGTGGAAGCAAGTCATATGACTAGACTGGATTCAGTCATGATGGTAACAGCAGGACAATACGCCCCATCCACAGTGGGAGGCCACTACAAAGGTACACAGCAGACAGCACTGATACAGGAGTGGGTTAGGAATGGGTCCAATGCTGCGATCTGAACAGCAGGACAATATGCCCCATTCACAGCGGGAGGCCACTACAAAGGTACACAGCAGACAGCACTGATACAGGAGTGGGTAAGGAATGGGTCCAATGCTGCAGTCTGACACCACAGGTAATCTGGTTGTCTACCCTTTGATGGCTTTTAAGATCGTCTCCTCTACTGAACTTCCATAGATCCAGTAAAATCTGTCAACACGTGTATTTATTTTTCTCTCTTCTGGTCTGTATTGAGGGCATATTTTCCCGTTAAAAATGCATGCCTGGGGCTTCCCTGGTGGCGCAGTGGTTGAGAGTCCGCCTGCCAATGCAGGGGACACGGGTTTGTGCCCCGGTCTGGGAGGATCGCACATGCTGCAGAGCGGCTGGGCCCGTGAGCCACGGCCGCTGGGTCTGCGCGTCCGGAGCCTGTGCTCCGCAACGAGAGAGGCCACAACGGTGAGAGGCCCACGTGCCGCAAAAAAAAAAAAAAATGATAGAAAATAAAAAGTGCATGCCTTCCTTTAGTTTTAGAAAATTCCCAGAAATTATATTTTCCAATACTATTTCTCTACCATTTCCTCCATTTTCTTCTTCTAGAATTCCTGATATATGAATGTAGGAAACTTCCCACCCATCTTCCATTTCTCCTAACTATGCTTTAATATTCATTACCTTCCTGTCCCTCTGTCTATAGTTTACACTATCCACTGCACTTTATATTTCAATGATTTTTTTTCTATATCCACGTATCTTTATACTAATAATATTTTTCTTTAAACTGACTTACTCCGGGACAAAGAAAACTAAAGTCTATCTGGTAATTGACACTACAGATATGTCTGCTACTTACACTTGCCTTCTAAAACATTAAAATAACGTACCAATTAAAGTTTAAATGTTTGCTCAGATTTCACTTAAAATTATCTGAATACTAGTAGTGATAAGTATATGACCACTATGAAACCTACTGCTTTAGATAAACTCAGCCCTGGTGCACTCTAAAGAGAGAGAGCCAATGAGGCCCTAGATCTCATTGCCACAAGCTGACTGACTCAATTACAACACACATCTACATACAAGAATAAACTTGAATACTGAGTTGCTTTTCTTTCTTTAAAAAAAAATATAAGACCAACTTCATGTAGAAGACGCAATATATTCAAGGAAACTACTGGCATTATTGGCACTGAAGGGGACACTGTATCCAGGAACAATGAAAAACTGATTTCAAGTTAAACCAAAAGAATTTTTAAATAGGGATTATCAGTATTATATAGCTATAAGATAATGCACATCTTAGGAAAATTTAGCCAAAGGATTCTCGATGAATTCTGAAAAAACTAGTCTTGCTGCTTTTTAGAAGTTGAATAAAAATTTAAAAGTGAATCTGCTGTAACCATTTTCAGATATTATTTTATCTACTATTTCTAAACAGAAATCCAGTGTTAATGTTTATTACCTTTGGCAACTCCCATTCTGACCGAGATCCATCTGCACTGTAGTAATATTGTCTACCTTGATCGTCAACATGCTTGAGCCACTATAAAGACAAAACAGGTGTTATATTTTAAATGTACATAAAATTGAGTTTAAGCCTATACAACCAGAGATATTAGATGACATTCTCATGAATTTTATTCTACTTGCTCAAGATCATTGCAAAAGAAATATAACAAAACCTATACTAATAGACTTGCATTTTAAGTTTGGTAAAAATAAGTAAACTAGGGACTTCACTGGCGGTGCAGTGGTTAGGAGTCCGCCTGCCAATGCAGGGGACACGGGTTCAAGCCCTGGTCCAGGAAGATCCCACATGCTGTGGAGCAACTAAGCCTGCACACCACAACTTACTGAGTCTGAGCTCTAGAGCCCACGTGCCACAACTACTGAGCCCATGTGTCACAGCTACTGAAGCCCGCACGCCTAGAGCCCAGGCTCCGCAACGAGAGAAGCCACCGCAATGAGAAGCCTGCGCACCGCAGCACAGAGGAGTCCCCGCTCGCCACTACTAGAGAGAGCCCGCACACAGCAACGAAGACCCAATGTAGCCAAAAATAATTAATTAATTTTTTTAAAAAAGTATATCTCCATTTATTCCCAAGGGTCTTATTCTTTAAACTAGCACAACACAACATTACCTTCTCTGATGATAAACACGTAAAATTTCAAAATGCATCCTCAAGCTGGTTGATGAATCATAAAATACTAGACTCATGGTTTTTGTTTTATGTAACTTGTTATAAAAGAAAAAGGAGTGTAGGAAGTGAGGTGGTATGTCATAACAGCATGTTGAGAAAACTATTCCCCAAGAAAAACACAAAGAAAGATGTTTACTGAAGAAGTGTAAGCAGACTTCTTCTCTTCAAAGGGTCTGTCTTAAACAGGTTGACACCACAAACATTCCTGTAACTGGAAGCAGTTTAAAACCATGAATAAGTAGTTACACTGAGTTTTCATATTGTCAGTTGACATGATTACAGAATTACAAGAAAATATTTTCATGAGTTTTAAAAATACTAAAAAAGCTTCAGTACATAATGATTTTATGAGAGGAATCTGCCAAGAAAACTAGATGAGAGAAAAAGAAAGTACCTTTTCATTAGTACAGTCACTGGTATACAAGGTATGCCCACGTTCATCCAACTCTTCTGACCAACCCCTTGGAGGAGAACCACACTGACTATCTGACTGGCTGTAACAAACGCTGTGGTAGTTTTCTTCTGATGAAAGAAGCTAT
This sequence comes from Monodon monoceros, assembly GCF_005190385.1. Classification (NCBI taxonomy): domain Eukaryota; kingdom Metazoa; phylum Chordata; class Mammalia; order Artiodactyla; family Monodontidae; genus Monodon; species Monodon monoceros. The sequence continues at coordinate 3,471,333 of NW_021703778.1, forward strand.
AAATAGTCAGAAACATAAGGATTTTTCTTCTTTGAACATATATATGTGTGTGTGTGTGTGTGTGTGTGTGTGTGTGTGTGTGTGTGTGTGT
>NW_021703778.1:3471433-3491452 GCF_005190385.1 Monodon monoceros
TGTGTGTGTGTGTGTGTGTGTGTGTGTGTGTGTGTGTGTGTGTGTGTGCAGCAGTTGAAAATCTAAGCAATTCACTTTATCTGGCTATACATACTAATATATCTTGAATATATTTAAATATTTAGTTTTCAAAACAAATTGTTTAGTCTTTTTAATGGTATACTGTAAGTGGTAAGGTGAAATTAGTAAGTTATTTTATCGCATTAATGCAAGCCTAGAAAAATTTACTATAATGAAATTGAGAACAATGTTTTCAGACTGAGAGATAAAATGCTACCTTCTATTTAATGCTGCTTTTGAACTGAAATCAGGTTAAAAAATGACAGGGGTGCGTGTGTGTGTGTGTGTACACACATCTATGTGTAAGCAAAGCAAGAAGTGCGGGCACTTCATTAGACTGAGATTCTTGAAACTTCTCACCGATTTATTGCAAGTTCCTAGCCAAATGCCCCGCAAAAAGTGCTCAATATATGTTGAACTATTTTCTTAAAGCGTGTGGGATGGAGATGGGGGGAGAAAAGACACTAGCTTTGTAACACTATATTTTATGTTCTAATTTATTGTCAAGTTTTCCTAACTCACTCAACCAAATACTTCTTAAAACTATTCAAAACTACACTTTGAAAGAAGAAAAAATAATATTGAGAAAATACAAAACACAATACAGAAAGATTAAGAAATTCAGTATGTAATATTTACTAGGCTAACTCTAATGTGCAAATGACCCTTCCAGGGTCACGTTCAGGTAAAATATCTTCTACAATTAAATCTACTCAATCAGACTGGATTTTCTACCATAATTTGGTCTGAAACACTAAGATGTGTAGATTCTCAATGCTGTAGAAATAACATACGTAAACATCCTAATGTTAGCAATATGTTCACAAAAACTGACATAGACAACTTAACAGAAGTCTTACGTAGAGTGTAAGACTTACAGTAACGTTACGTAAGTAACGTTACTGTAAGACGTTACGTAAACGTCTTACAGTAACGTTTTTAAAAAATGAAAAACCTAACTCAAACATCAGGATTTATTTTAATTGAGACCACTTAAAATGTAAGCTCATATAGGAGAGGTACAATAAAATCTTTTAGAAACAGAGTAAAAGAAGGCAATCTGTACAGGAAAATATTATTCAACCATCAAAAAAAAAAAAAGGAGGGCTTCCCTGGTGGCGCAGTGGTTAAGAATCCGCCTGCCAATGCTGGGGACACGGGTTCGATCCCTGGTCCAGGAAGATCCCACATGCCACGGAACAACTGAGCCCATGTGCCACAACTACTGAGCCTGCACTCTAGAGCCCGCGAGCCACAACTACTGAAGCCCGCGTGCCTAAAACCCGTGCTCCGCAACAAGAGAAGCCACCGCAGTGAGAAGCCCGTGCACCGCAACGAAGAGTAACCCCCGCTCGCCGCAACTAGAGAAAAGCCTGCGTGCAGCAACGAAGACCCAACGTAGCCAAATAAATAAATATATAAATTTATTTATTTTAAAAAAAGAAGAAGAAGAAGAATCCAGAAAGGTAAGTACAATAAAAAGGCAGCTTTCTCCTTGATGGCATTTGCCAAATCCTGAAATAGAACATTAGTTTTCAAGGCCATGCAGAAGTGCTGGGGAATAGGACGCGGAACAACCTAAGGCAGTGAGTCCCACAAGAAAGAAAGGGGACCCCAAAGAATTATACCTGCAGTTTATGGGGTGAATCAGAAACAAATCTTGGCCCTTTATTCCATGCTAGGAAAATCACAGGACTAATCAGGGGAAGCTGGGGGAGAACGCAACAAGCCACTCTTCATGCAATCCAAAATTACTACTACCTAGGTGGCCTGTGAAAACGCAAACTGAAAATTTAGTTTCACATGTTCACAGCATACTAGTTTCCCCAGGCACCTGGCAGAAACAAAAGCAAATCCTCTCTGAAGGAACAAACTTTCAACCCTAGCGTTAAACTTGCTCTATATGAATTTCCAACAACTATAATCTCACATTAAAACACACACACAGGGCTCCCCTGGTGGCGCAGTGGTTGAGAGTCCACCTGCCGAAGCAGGGGACACGGGGTTCGTGCCCCGGTCCGGCAAGATCCCACATGCCGTGGAGCGGCTGGGCCCGTGAGCCACGGCCGCTGAGCCTGCGCGTCCAGAGCCTGTGCTGCGCAACGGGAGAGGCCACAACAGTGAGGGGCCCGCATACCGCAAAAAAAAAAAAAACAAAAAAACACACACACACACGATGTAAAACAAACACCATGAGTGAGAGTCAGCAGAAGAACAGCATATTCAGACTCTTAAAGACTATATACTGAAATTAGCAAAAATAAAGTAGAAAATAAGACTTAAGAAAGATATGACAAATAAATGCAATATATGATCCTTCACTGGATCCTTCACTGCAGGAAAAAAACTATAAAGGATATGAGTTGACAAGTGAGAAACACGAACATTACCTTTGTATTAAATAATATACTGATATTAAATTTCTTGGGTATGATAAAGTATTTTTCACACACATAAAAAAAGATTTTGCTGGAAACAGTCCTTATACTTAAAGAATAAAACATTATGTTGTCTGGTCCAAATGATTCAGAAAAAAAAAATTACTGCAGAATTAGAAGGGTAAAAGGAGGGAGAAAGTAACAAGGCAAATGTGGTAAAGTGTTAACAACTTGTAAATCCAGATGAAGGGTACCTGGCAGCTCACTATACTATTCTTTCTACTTTTTTTGTATGTTTCAAACTTCTCAAAGTAATTAAGATAGGGAAGCTCCCCAAACAAATTTAAAATAACACATTTTTTAAATTCAAGGGTTGGTTTAATATCAAACAAACATATATGATGAAGAGAAAAACAGCAAACAGGAGCTTGACTTGGAAATGACTGGGAACAAGCAGAGAGAGACACAGCAATAAAATGTTAAAGTATAAGGGAAATCAAGAGACATGATAAACGGAGCGAGCAGATTAACTGTTCATCTAACCAAAGTCCCAAAACAAGAGGAAAGAGAAAATGGGACAGGAGCTGTATAAAGACAATGCCTAAGAGTTTTTCCAGAACTAATCAAAGACGGAACGCCTCAAATTTGGGATTCCCAACAAAGCCCCGGAAGGAAATAAAAAAGATAACTTCACCGAATCACATCATAGTGAAACTACAGACACGAGATCCTCAAAGCCACCCACAGGAAGGGATCTACAAGTTGAATCTTCCACATCAACAATGGGAGCCAGAAAACATGAGAATAAAGTCTTCAACGAACAAGGGAAAAATAAAAAGCCATCAGCTTAGAACTGTGCACCAGGTAAAGATACTCTTCAAAAGTAAGGATGAAAAACAAATTTCCAGGCAAATGAAAACTAAGATTCTATCACTAACAGAGGCTCACTAAGAAAATTTAAAAGTAGGTACTTAAGACAGTATAAAGTTATCCAAGGTAACCTAATTTGCCTAAGAAATGTGAAAAAAGAAAGTGGTACGTATGAGGATAAATTTTGAGCCACCATGTAGAACAAGTAGTAAGGGAGCTAAAAAATAGAAATAAAACAGACAACAATAGCACCGCTGCACGTAGAGTTCCTGTACGGTTTCAAAAGGAGCAAGAAGAGCTGATTAACCGCAGACTGTGATAAGTTACAACTCCTACGGAGGCGTTTCTCATCAGCAGCACCGTGGACCGTCAGGGCCAGATTGTGCCTCGCGGTGGGAGCTGTCTTGTGAATCACAGGATGCTCAACAGCTTCTCTGGCCTCTACCCACGAGGAGCCAGTAGCCCTCGCTGAGTTGTGACAACCCAAAATACCCCCAGACATTGCCTAGGTCCCCCCGGAGACAACACTGCCCCACGTGAGAACCACTGTGCTAGGGCAACCACTGAAATAACAAACTTCTGGGTTAGGATGAGAGGGCGAGCATCTGCTCCCTCTCTAACCCTACTGAAATAAAAGTATCGAAACAAGCCTAAAAAGACCCGAACCGCCAAGAACAGGGAGAACACAAGGAGACACAACAGCCACAGAACTCTGGAGGCTGAGAAGCAGATGAACAAACACCTAAATTATCCGCAAAGAAAGCAGAATCTAAACTGGTCGGGGGGATGGGTGCCGGGGAGGGAAGACGAAATGCAACAGGTCTGCAGAGCGAAATCTTCAAACGGCCCAGGAAGTGACAGTATTAGGTCCTCCTGGAACCGAGGGTACTGAACTGAGGACTGAAATCGCCAGACTCCCCTTCCTCATGCCTGGCCACTAGGTGTGCACCCCTCCCTTATTCCAGCCCAAGTGTAGGGTTTTACTCCCTATCAAGAGGGATTCTGAGTTGGAAGACAACAGGCACGACTAGGACGCAGGTACCAAACAGAAAGAGGGGAGACTAAGGAACTATGTGCAAATGAAATGCCGGGTACCAAGACCCAGGCGGCCCTTACTGTCCAGGTGTTAAGACTTCTGCAGAGACGAGTCAGTCTGAAAGGGAAGACCGAATGGTTCCAACACTGGAGACATCCCACACGCAGCTGACCGAGATCGCCATAAAGTCAAGTTCAAAATGCCTTGCAACTGTGAGAAGAAATGATTTCCAACCTAGAATTCTTCACTCAGGCCAACTATCGATTAAATAGGAGGGCAGAATACAGACTTTTTCACACACAAAGTCTCAATGTTACCTCCCATGCACAACCTTTCTCAAGAAGTTACTGGAAGATATGCTCCAGCCACTCTGGAAATACCTATTTTACACAATACCCGCAGAGAGGGAGTGGTGTGAGCTCACATTCTGAAACACTAACCACTCTCATCTAGTCACTGAAACAGAAAGCTAAGAAGGGTTGTTGAAGTTCCCATGTATACTTCAAATTTCTTTAAATTATTCTACAATTTAGCCCTTACCCCAATTCTTCCAAATTATATGATTTTACTTTATTATTGATACACAGGACAACTTATTTTCAAATCTTTCTGGACACACAAATTCAAATCACTTTCCTAACATTTTCCTATTATAGTAACACATGAACAACTTCTCACTATCCTCCCACCTCATTCCTGAATACTAAAAGTACAAGTTACCACCAAAGCAAAGCTATAAATAACCAACTGAAAAACAGGATAAGACGAGGGGTCATTAACTATAAAAAGCTTTCAGGTTCTGCTAGATACAGGATGTGTTACCTGATTTCTCCAGCTCCTACCTATAACTGGAGTTCTGTTCTTACTGTACAAGCCAGCTGCTCTCTCTAAGAGCAGGTGTCCTGTGCAGGTGCGGGGACCGCCGTCTACCAAACAGCAGGATTTAACTCCATTCTATCCACGCTACCCAAGCTTCTCCTGCACACCTGAACAGTCCCAAGGACTCTCTCCAGGCCTCGGAGATGAGTGTTTCTCAAAACACCGCTGGCCAATTCACCACACCACCCTCGGAGAGGTGGGAGGGAAGTGAAACCAAGGCAGGTGGGGAGACAGTATGGACACGTGTTGGAGAAAATAACGATACAGAGTGAATTGTCAGACTTAGAGGGTGGTCCTTTGTTCGCAGCAAAGGAATTATACTTATTTCCCCTACACAGAAATAAAAAGTGATCTTGTATCTCTAACAAAAACTGACAAGTATCTTGCTAGTCCCACCAAACCATAAAGAAAAGAGTCAATTAAATAACTTTGTTTTTATTTGTTTGGCTAAATCATGTCACATATTTTCTCTCCTTTTTCTAAAAGATGTCACTCCTTGGGCAACAACAATGATTGAATTAGTATCTTCTAGCACATGAGGGAAACTACTGCCACTAGGCAACATTAACCCAGTTAATTCTGGAACTAGTAAGCATGCTACAAGGCTAGACGCTGTCCACTAGTTAGAGATTAGGAAGCGACAAGCAGTAATATAATAAAACGTGGAAAAAAGATTTAGTATCTTAGAGATTTCAAGGGTTAGAAGCAAACCTATTCACTTCTTTGAGGAACAAAAAGAGAAAAAGCTCGGTAACTCACTGGTTGACCCCCTAACTCCTCATACCTCTTGATCTCCTGGACTCTGGGAATCTCCTTTGCTTATGTTTGTATCTCGAGTCCAACGAGGGGGTTTCCAAGTTCTTTCCTGTGTTCCTCTGTTATAGTAATAACAACGCCCTGAACTATCTTTATGAGTTTCCCATTCTCCATTAATCTGAATTGCTGGGCTTCCAGGGATCGGGGGGAGAGCCGACTGGGATATTTTCAGTTCTTGCAGGTTAGCGTAGACAGGAGAATCTGGCCGCCCTTGATTTGGAGGTGTTGTCGCCTGTGAAAAATGTGAAATATCCATGTTTAAACTGGCATAACGCTTATAAATTAAACATGAGATTTATAAACATAAATACTAATTCATTTTAAAACATATATACAGGTGTATATATTCTTTATAAGGAAATAAAAATTTAACACTTTTAATATTCATTGTTTGAAAAAAAAACATAAGCTTTAAAGAGAATCCAAAGTGTGCCTGGGCTTCCCTGGTGGGGCAGTGGTTGAGAATCTGCCTGTCAATGCAGGGGACACGGGTTCAAGCCCTAGTCCAGGAAGAGCTCACATGCCGCAGAGCAACTAAGCCCGTGCGCCACAACTACTGAGCCTGTGCCCTAGAGCCCGTGAGCCACAACTACTGAGCCTGCGAGCCACAGCTACTGAACCTGCAAGCCACAACTACTGAGCCCGTGAGCCACAACTACTGAGCCTGCACTCTAGAGCCCGCGAGACACAACTACTGAGCCTGCATGCCACAACTACTGAAGACCGTGCACCTAGAGCCTGTACTCTGCAACAAGAGAAGCTACCGCAATGAGAAGCCCGTGCACCGCAACGAAGAGTAGCCCCCGCTCGCCGCAACTAGAGAAAGCCTGTGCGCAGCAACGAAGACCCAACTCGGCCAAAAATAAATAAATAGTTTGTTTTTTTTTTTTAAAGCGTGCTTAACTACTTCCCCTCACCCTGAAAGAATACTCGACTAGAAGTCAGGAGCTATGGGTTCCAGTTCAAGATCTGGCCTAACAAGTTGTAAGACAACAAAAAAGATCACTTCATATCTCTGAAACTGAACTTTTTAATCTCTGTAAGTGAAGAAACTGGATTAAACCACCTAGGTTCCCATTGGCTCTAAAATTCTATGATTTTAGGCAATTTTCAAAATATAAAAAGTCTTACATACAGGTAACTCAGCATTTATTCAGAAAACTATCAAAAGAAAGATTTCATATCCTAAGCTCTAATATTAAATCAAGAATATAAGTAAAAGACAAAGGAGATACAATACTTCAGGTAAGAATTTACCACATACTACTTCTCAGCTATAATTTCTCAGTAGCCATAAACAAATCTTTCCTCTCTTCCTAGTCTACTTATTTGTGAATTTCCTAAGACTGGAAAAACAATTAGTAGTAACTCTGATTTACATGCTTATTCAGTCTCAACCTTCAGTTTTACTTTTTATTTTTAAATGTCTCACTAGATGTCAGTCAAGAGCAGAATACTCTTCATACACTTTGCATAAGGACATTGTAAACTGTATTAAGTTAGAATTATAATTGCTGAAAGAAAAAGTGCACGTCTGAGAACGCCTTTTTAATACTGTGTGTTTGTATTTGTGTATACATCTTTCCTTTTACAAGAGGGTTTCTCAACCTCAGCACCACTAACATTTGGGAAGAGATCATTCTTTTTGTGGGAGGCTATCCTGGGCATTGTACAATGTTCACTAGCATCTCCAGCTGCCACCCACCAGATGACAGTGGCTTCCCCTCACTGTGACAATTAGAGTCTCCTGACACTGCCAAATGTCTCATGGGGACAAACTGCCCCTGGTTGAGAACCTTTGCCATATTAGTCCTAGAATTATCCAGATGTTCAATTACTTCTATAATATACCCATAGTTTTATGAACACTTGAAAACACTGAATTAAAAAAGGGAAATGTGGGCCATCATCAAAAAATCTACAAACAATAAATGCTGGAGAGGGTGTGGAGAAAAGGGAACCCTCCTACACTGTTGGTGGGAATGTAAACTGGTTCAGCCACTATAGAGAACAGTATGTAGGTTCCTTAAAAAACTAAAAATAGAGCTGCCATATGATCCAGCAATCCCACTCCTGCACATATACCCAGACAAAACTATAATTCAAAAAGATACATGCACCCCTACGTTCATAGCAGCACTATTCACAACAGCCAAGACGTGGAAACAACCTAAATTCAGCAGAGGAATGGATAAAGAAGATGTGGTACATATACACAATGGAATATCACTCAGCCATGAAAAAGAATGAAATAATGCCACCTGCAGTGACATGGATGGACCTGGAGATTGCCATACTGAGTGAGGTGAGTCAGAGAAAGACAAGTATCATATGATATTGCTTATAGGTGGAATCTAAAAAAATGGTACAAATAAACTTATTTACAAAACAGAAATGGAGTCAAAGATGTAGAAAGCAAACTTTTGGTTACCAAGGGGGAAGGGGGAGGGAGGGATAAATTGAGAGACTGGGATTGACATATACACACTACTAGATATAAAATAGCTAACTAATAAGAACCTACTGCATAGCATAGGAAACTCTACTTAATACTCTGTAATGACCTATATGGGAAAAGAATCTAAAATTAAAGAGTGGATATATGTATACGTATAACTGATTCACTTTGCTGTACAGCAGAAATTAACACAACACTGTAAATCAACTATATGCTAATAAAAATTTTATAAAAGGGAAATGTGGATGGATACACTGAATCAGTTTTATTGAAATTAAAGTACTTTAACTGCTAAAATATTATTTGCCTATAAATTAATTATAATGAATCTAAATTACAGAATAAGCTTTACAAAAGAAAACAGTAGGGACTTCCCTGGTGGCGCAGTGGTTAAGAATCTGCCTGCCAATGCAGGGGACACAGGTTCGAGCCCTGGTCCAGGAAGATCCCACATGCTGCGGAGGAACTAAGCCCGTGCACCACAACTACTGAGCCTGCGCTCTAGAGCCCGCGAGCCACAACCACTAAGCCCACGAGCCACAACTACTGAAGCCCGTAGGCCTAGAGCCCGTGCTCCACAACAAGAGAAGCCACCACAATGAGAAGCCCGTGCACCGCAACGAAGAGTAGCCCCCGCTCGCCACAACTAGAGAAAGCCTGCGTGCAGCAATGAAGACCCAACACAGCCAAAAATAGAAAAATAAAAATGAAAGAAAATAGTAAAACTAACCCGAGACCTAAATACATTTATAAAATGGTTACCTTTGGTCTTTTTAAACATGGTAATTATGCAAATATTGTAATCAGTGATACAAATTAGACCATTTTCCTATAAATGTTAGCTTTGAATTTAGACTATCACCAAACAGCATTTTTCTATGAAGAAAATCTATCCATGAAGACAGATTTCCATGTGTTTCTCTTCCAGACTAATTCCATATCCTGATGACTTAGTTGGATAACAGTGCTTCTCTGACTAAAACCAACCCTGTTAGTATAACAAGTAATTCTATATAGTAAATCATTTCCCAGGACCTTATCTAGAAAATTCAACAAGTGTTAAAGTTCTTTGCTCCTGATACTTCACTAGACTTGGGGAAATAAAGACACCAAGAAACAGCAACTTTCTAAACAATGTTAGAGACACACTGTACTACAGCTTTAAGAAATAACTAATTCCTGTTGTTTAAACAATTCAAATTTAAACAGTTTTCCCAATTTAAAAAAACTGAAATGCCTTAACAAAGTTTATAAGGCTAGCATAATTCTGAAACAAAAGCAGAGAATTAAATGAAAGAAAAGTACAAACCAATGTCACTTATAAATATAAATGAAAATATACTAAATAAAACATTAGCACTCAAATCTAGCAATGCATTAAATAAATCAGGAAAAAGTGGAAATATTAAGGGAGTCTGTCTTCTGGAAATCTCTTACTGTAATTCTTTACATTAACAGATTAACTTGATCATCTCCACAGACACCAACAAAGCTACTGATAAAACTCAACATGGATTCAGGATAAATCTCTTAGCAAGTGAGGAACAGGTGATGCCTCCTTAATTTGATTTTTTAAATTATTATTCAAAATAAACATCATACTCAGCAAGACACTGATAGAAGCATTTTCATTAAAGTCAAGAATAATTCCAGGGGGAGTTCCCTGGCAGTCCAGTGGTTAGGACTTGGCGCTTTCACTGCCAGGGCCTGGGTTCAATCCCTGGTCAGGGAAGTAAGATCCCACAAGCCACACAGCCCAGTCAAAAAAAGAAAAATCCCAGCATGCCAAGTATCACGGCTTTTATTCAACAAATGTGCAATACTAAGATATGAAATGTACTGAGACACGAAACATGAGTTAACTCATAAATACCCAGTAAGTAAACAACCCTGATATTTGTCACTGACATAATGAATATTTGAAAATCTAAGTCCATGAAAACTACTTAGAAGTTTAATAAGGTGTCCAGATAAAAAGATCATTTAATCAGTTTCTGATATATGAGCAATGACAAGTTAGAAACTGTAACAGAATTTTTAAAATCTCATTCATACTAAGAACTGTTAAAACACAGTTAATAAGTTTAACAAAAAGCTTTAAAAAAATAAGCTTAAAAAAATGAGGAATACTTCTAGATAAACTGTTATTCCTTAATTTTGTAAATGTGTTCCTTCTCATAAAGTTAATCTATACATTCTACAAATTCAATGCAATGTTTGGCACACAGTATAGTTAGTTCACAGCCTTGCATACAGTAGCACTGAAGGAAATTTGTTGAATGAACAAACAAGTGAACAAAAGAATGCAAACATATATACCCAAGTAAAAGCAAAACTGAAGGACTTGGAAACGGTTACATGTGATAAAGAGAGGAAACTAGGAAATCATTCACATTTCTAGTTTGGGAACAAGGATGGACACAACTGTGTCACCATTTAAGACAGGACTAAAAGTGGACTAAACATCAAACCCTCAGCAGTGCTAAGGTTACGAACATGATTAAAAAATTCGTCTTCGTCTTCTAGGACCTCATAACGTAGTAAAAGAACGTGAAACAAGGTCATTTAAATGCATAACAGACGTCATGCTAGAGCTACACATGGCACAGTGTAGGAGCAAAATCGAAGAGACTTGGAACCACGGGAATAAGCCTCAGAAATGAATACATCAGAATTAGCCAGGTCAAAGCAGGGGACACAGGAGGCAGAAGAACAAACGTCTGAAAAGCACGGTGCATTCAGGGAAGGATGCCGACTCAGAGGGCAGGTGAGAGGAGAGGCACGAGAAAGATGTAAAGAGAAGCAAATGCCAAAACAAGGAGAGTTTGTGTGTCATGTTCAAAAGCAGACGTTACCCAGCAGCATTTAGGGAATAACTGGAGAAGTTAAGCCAGGAAGTATATTCTGAGTCAAAATTTTGAAATACTGCAGATTTTAGATGAACACAATTAGAGGCAGCGATCAGTTAGGAGGTCGGTACAGACAGAAGATGAGAGAGGCAACAGGCCAAGAAGAGTAGGAATAGAGAAGCAGGGCCAGATGCAGGAAACAATTAAAAGTTACATTAACATGCAGATTGTATGTCTGTTTATGTGAAGCATGTTTTTTGGTGTGTGTGTCTTTAACCATGGGTTAAATAATGTCAAGATGAAGACCACGATAAAGAGAGGAACACAGAGGAGTTCCATTTAGATTGTAGGAGGCTGGAACTCCTTTTCAAGTCCAGGTGGAAATGCTCAGACTGTCAGGTACCCAGATTGGGAGCTCAGTACAGAATCAGTGCTAAAAACATAAAAGTCATCAGCATACTGGTGGGGCCAGACCTTAAGAGAGCGCACAGAGGGCGGGGGGGGGGGGGGGGGGGGGGGGCCCGGGGGGGGGGGGGCGCGGGGGGGGGGAGACAGGCCCCTGGGGAGCACCACGCAGCTGCGTTACGAGGTAAAGTGAGGAAACAGGCATGAACTTCGCCTGAGGTCTGGCACGATGACCTCTGGTGGTGTTATTACAACTACTGATGCAATTAATATAATTAAGGTACTAAGCAAAGTAAGAGGATCCAGTAGAGGAAACAGAAAGTCAGAAGTAGACAGCGTGACAGGAAAAGATGGTATTTAAAAATCAAGGATGGGCTTTCCTGGTGGCGCAGTGGTTAAGAATCCGCCTGCCAATGCCGGGGACACAGGTCCGAGCCCTGGTCCAGGAAGATCCCACGTGCCGCGGAGCGGCTGGGCCCGTGAGCCATGGCCGCTGAGCCTGCGCTCCGCAACGGGAGAGGCCAGAGCAGTGAGAGGCCCACATACCGCCAAAAAAAAAAAAAAATTATGAGGTTAATGAGAAAAGCAAAATATAAAAGTGCATCTAACTTCCAACTTAAAATTTTAAAGTATGAAGAAGAACAAGCTAAAACATTATGAGTGCCTGGCAAGGTTTTCACTCAGATCTAATGGAGAGATCAAAAGTTTCATAGACAAGCAAAAGCTAAGAGTTCAGCACCACCAAACCAGCTTTACAAGAAATGTTAAAGGGACTTCTCTAAGCGAAAATGGCCATAACTAGAAACACGAAGATTATGAAAGGTAAAGGCAAATACACAGTAAAGGTAGTAAATCAACCATATATAAAGCTAGTAGGAAAGTTAAAAGACAAAAGTAGTAAAATCATCTTATCCACAGTAAGTAATTGATACAAAAAACGAAAAGGTGTAAAATACGATGTCAGAAACAGTAAACCTGGGAGGGAGGGGAGTAAAAATGCAGGGTTGTTAAAATGTGTTGGAACTTAAGAGATCAGCAACTTAAAATAATCATAGATAGATAGATAGATAGAAACCTTGTGGTAACCACAAACCGAAAATCTATAATAGATACACACAAAAAAGAGAAAGAAATCCAAATAAAGCAATAAAGCAATAAAGATAGTCATGAAGTCACACAAGGGAAGAGAAGATAGAAATATTGAGTCACTATGTTGTGTAACAGGACCTATTATTGCGTTGTAGGTCAATTATACTTCAAAAACAAACAAATAAACAAACTCATTGAAAAAGAAATCAGATTTGTGGTTGCCATGGGGGAAACTGGATGAAGGTGATCAAAAGGTATATAAGATAAAGAAGTACTAGGAGTGCAATGTGCAGCATGTTAAATATAATTAATGCTGCTGTCTGTTACATATGAAAGTTGTTAAGAAAGTCAATCCTAAGAGTTCTCATCCCAAAAAGAAAAGTTTTTCTATTTTTAAATTTTGTATCTATATGAGAAGATGGATGCTCACTAAACTTACTGAGATAATCACCTCATGACGTATGTAAACCAAATCATTATAATGTACCCCTTTAAACTTACACAGTGCTGTATGGCAATTATATCTCATTAAAACTGGAAGAAAAAATTTTAAATTAAAATTAAAAAATTTTTAAATCAGTCTTCTCGGGAATTCCCTGGTGGTCCAGGGGTTAGGACTTGGCGTTTTCACTACTGAGAGCTCAGGTTCAATCCCTGGTCGGGGAAATAAGATCTCCAAAGCCACTAGGCATGGCCAAAAAAAAAAAAAATCAGTTTTCTCTACATAATGTAATTATAGTTTTTTCTAGGTGCTTTATTACCTAATTTCATCACAATGAGAATTACTACCCATAGAGTTTGATTAGGACAAGAATCTCGGGCATCTGTCCAGTCTACTGGACTCATAAAGTGACAGCAATAGTATTAACACTATACAAACTAGTGTTTCTTAAGGGATGGTCAATGGATCATCTATAACAGACTCATCTAGGGGTGCTGATTAAAAGTCTTGTTACTGGGGGTGGAGAGTAATGGGGGTGGGGGTCAAGAACCTGTATTTCTAAGTACCCTATGTGATTTTCATGTATACTATTATTCAGAAGATACTCAATCTTTCTGAATGAACTTAGGGCAAACCGGGCCCCTGGTCCAATACACTTGTTTTACAAAATACATAAAAAACTTAAAGACAATTCTTAAGTCCACACCACCAGCTTCTTACTCTGCAGATAATTCAAGGGAAGAAGTCTTAAAAGAATAAGCAACAAGAAGTACTTCCAATATATGAATCAAATAAAAATTAGTTCTCAAATATTTATAAGACTTTATTACACACTTAAACTGAACAAACAGCCTTGTTCGTGAACTGTCACCAACAAAAATGAGTGGATTTTTCATACCAAAAAAAAAATCTTTAAAAGGAGAACACAGAAACAAAGTTAATTTTATGGGTCATATCTGTCATTAATTAACAACTTAACTGGGACCAGTACCTCTGCACATGACCCAATTTAATATTTAAAAAAAGACCTGGCCTGTTCCACTTCTATCTATATGCAGACAAAAATAGTCTTCCCACTATCCACAGAAAGGAAAAACTGGGGAGCCATATATAAAGAAGGTAACTTTAAACTTCGATTGTACCTGAATTCTTACTTTAATACCAGAAATACTGAGATTTGGCCCTCTTTACTTTTGACATTCAGTCACTGTTTCTAAAATAAACTTCAGAGAACAGGAGAATACATATTAGCTACACTTCTTGTTTCTTAATTAGCATATGCTACTCTGTACTAATACTTAAGTATTATATCTACCTTACCATAAATGCCAAATTATATCTATATTACTGAATAATCAGTAATTTATATTATGGAATAATCAGTCCCTGCAGCCTATAATCATACCTTTAGATTTAGGTTCATGGGGAAAAAAACATATATCAAAGTATATACCAAAGTATATACTCTGATACCAAAGTATCAAACTCCAAAATGGAATTCTAATTACTTTTTAAACTCTATTTTAATTCATGTGGGAAAATGACATTTATGTGCCTTTGGTAATTTACCTGCTTAAACTCTGCTTTACCATAACTGCTAATTATAATAACATTGGGTCAGTTAACAGAAGGAGGACAAAAAGAAAAAATATGGTCAACAAGCCAATATTCAGTTAAAATAGGACTGAAATTTGTTTCAGTTTCACAAGTGAAAATTGCACACCAACTTTATTTATTTATTTATTAAATGTATTTATTTTAGGCTGCGTTGGGTCTTCGTTGCTGCGTGCAGGCTTCTCTCTAGTTGTGGCGAGTGGGGGCTACTCTTCATTGTGGTGCGTGGGCTTCTCACTGCAGTGGCTTCTCTTGTTGCAGAGCACGGGCTCTAGGTTGTTGCAGAGCACGGGCTCTAGGTGCGCGGGGCTCAGTAGTTGTGGCACACGGACTCAGTACTTGTGGCTCGCGGGCTTTAGAGCACAGGCTCAGTAGTTGTGGCGCACGGGCTTAGTTGCTCCACGGCATGTGGGATCTTCCCGGGCCAGGGCTCAAACCCGTGTCCCCTGCATTGGCAGGCGGATTCTTAACCACTGCGCCACCAGGGAAGCCCTGGACATCAACTTTAAACTGGAAAATGCAACTTTCCAAAAGACTATATTCTCACTTAAAGTCAAATTTTAGGGGAAGGAGGGAAATATATTACCCTCTGTTTAATAATTTTTAAATACAAACACTTGTAAGTTGAAGTGTTCATATCTTAAAGCATGGCTGCACTGAGATTTCAAGCTCTGTACAGTATTCTGATATTTTCTGCAACTCACCTATTTAACTATCGTTTAAGAACTAATTATGAGCCAGGTGGGAGATGAACATAAGACAGTCCCTGTCCTTCAGGGCCAGCAGCCTAGCAAAGAGGAAGAGACAGGCAGAACACGACTCCAGGGGCAGGAGCTGAGAGTTATACAGAGGAGCAGCAATAAATAGAGAGAAGAGGGTGAGATGGGGTGCTCGGGAAGAGGCTCCCGGCAGGTTTAACTGCATCTTTAAGTAAAGCAGGAGGGAGCCAGGGACGCCAAGAAGTGGTGAGGACCCTCCAAGAACACTCACGGTCTTAGGTGTTTAAGCTGACATAACACAAGGAAATGAAGCACAGTCTTTCAATAATGAAACATAACTGGTAGCTAAGTGAATCCAGTGCTGTGAAAAGCTTTCACAGATATCATTTTCATGGTAAATAAATTCTTTTTCTTACTGGTTTTCTAGTTATTGCAACCCAAGGCTGCCCAACTCCTCCGGGGCTTGCTGTCTCACATTCAGCTACTAAAGGTTCCCATTCCACCTGGCTTCTGTCCTCCCCCTGCTCCATGGACCGTGGCCAACGACCTGAAGGAGCCCTTCACATCATCACAGGTCCGTCACTTACGCCTCCTCCCCAACAGACATAAACAAGGCAGGTCCCAGGCGGGAAGGCGCGGAGGCCTGACGGATGCTCGTTTCTGGGAACCACACAAACACACTGGAGTCATTTCTGTGCCACCAAACCTGCCGTAACTGCTGCCAACAGAGCAACCGGGCCACGCCATCAACAGAAATCGCTGTGGTTCAAGACTCTGGACCTACAGGGTGGGTAGATAGCAGCTGACAGTCACCAAGTGAAGAGCCCAGGGGCCTGGAGCCCAACACATACATAGTCGTGAGGGGGTGTGTGTACAGTTGGGAGGTTTATCATAAGTAAAAGATCTGCCAAAAAGGGACAAGCGACAAACTTCCCCTTGGAGATCAAGCCCACAGCTCTCCAGTGTCAGCTTCTGTTGTCCTCACATGGGCCCTTCCTGGGCCCAACTACCCTGTAGCTTGTCGTGGACCTTACGACACCGCAGTGTCATCCCACATGGGCTGCCGGCCTTTCCCTCTGGAGCCTGATCACCTTTCAGCAGAAACGTCTGCCTGGTTTCTCGCTTCGTCTTTGGCGCCAAGCACAGCACTCGCACACGGTAAACGCTCAGGATGTTCTTAAAGGAAAATTACCTTTATAGAACTAAAGAAGCTATCAGGAAATCCATGCACTAAAGTTAATTTCCTACTCCTGTGTTTACAGTCTCCCTGGGAAATCTTAACTGACTCCACTGCTTCAAAAACATCAAACTCTCTCTCAAACACCCACCTCCCTCCCCTGCACAGCAGATGTGTTGTGAAAGACCTCCCAGCATGGACCCTTCAGACGCTCAGACTCATCACCTCCTCGGCTCAACCTCTGTCCGTAACACACTATCCTAGTATCCTCACCAGTTCAAACAACGGCATCACGAGCTCCTCGGGGGAGATCTCAAAGTCACCCTGTGTCTCTTCTCTTCACCCCAATGAGCTTCTACTAACTCTTCCCCTTACTCTGTCTTGAATTCCTTCCTCTCCTATCCCAAGACAACCACCTTAATCGAGGTGGTGAATAAGTGAGGACAAGTCCCACTTCTTCACCTTGTCGAACTGACCCTCCAGTCCCAAGAGTTATTCTCCAAAAACAAATCTGATCTCCTTACTCACCCACTTCAAAAACATCAATGAATATTTCACTGACTGTAGAAGTTCAAATATCACAGCAGAGAATTGAAGGCTCCTAAAAACTTCAGTCCCAAACAATCTTTTCTGCCTTTTATTGCGACTGTTTTTACATTCTTTGTCCAAAACCCCCATGTTACTCACAATTCTATTAATGTCATGCTATTTTCCCTTTTTACACCTTCAAATCATTATCCCTCTATCTACAACATACTGTTCCCAACCACCAACCCGTGAACCACATATAAACCATAACAAGTTGGTTCAAAGGTCACTTTCTCTTTGAGATGCCCCTCTATACCTCAAGGGCAGAATTCGTAGATTACCTGTGCCTCTAGAGCAGCGCTAACACGAATATCACATGAGCCAGGTGATTTAAAATTTGCCAATGTCCACATTAAAAAGGTAAAAATAAAGAGGTGAAATGAATTCTAATAGTACATTCATTCATTCAACCTAATATTCAAAATATTAGCATTTAACTGTATAATGAATATCAAAATTATTGAGATATTTTATTTTTTTCTGGACTAAGTCCTCAAAATCCAGCATGTATTTCATAGCATCTCTCAATTCAGATCCTAAACTTTCATCAAAAATACGTGATCTGTATACAGATTTCATAAAATTTACAGTTGAAAAATAGGTTCACAGACTCAAATGATTCCAAACAGTCTTAAAAGTTTTCCCATAAATGAATCAAGTGTGAGTTTTAAAATTTTAACTTGGAGTAACTGAAATACAATAAAATAAAATAAATTCAGTTCCTCAGCCTCACTGGCCGCATTCGAAGGGTGCGGTTACCACACCTGGCCAGTGGCTGCTAGACCAAATAGGGCCGGCTGGCAGCACCTCGTATTCCCCTGTACTAACCGTCCCCAGCACACCCCACAGTAATTGATTGCTGTTCTTCTGCCTCCCAGTAAACTGTAGGCCCCTGAAGAGTTCAGAGCAAGACTACGTCTTAATTATCACATGCTTTCAAAGTCTAGAACTGAAGATCCCTTCTCAAGCCCTGACTCAGACTCTAATGATTTCTGTTTTCCCAGTAACTGCTTTCCCAGTCCAGAGTATGTTTTAAGTAGAAAGGTAAAGGGGATAGCTGCTAGATACTAATATTTATTGATGAAACCTCATTATCAATCTGTGTTAAAAGTATTCAACCAGAGATGCCTGTCCTTGGTTAGTTAAGCAAACAGAATTCCTCAGCAGGACATGATGCTGAGGTAACAGGACTTAGTTCCTATTTTACGCTGATGAAGCAACAGTGCGATGGCCTGGTGCACTGCCATCCATTATTACAAATCTCCCTCCCTGCGAACTTGAATGGTAATTCTAGGATCAGCACCCAGGGGATGACTAAAGAATACTCTGTTGCTGAAATTTCTAGAAGGTAAAAGTTTATGGTACAATTACAAAGGAAAAACAAATGCATCTGTGTTTAATTACTGAAAGCATGTACTACATGTACAAATCTAAGCTGAGAAGCTGAGGTATCTGGCAACAACAAAAAATATAATAATTTCAAAAAGATACAAAATTAATCCATAGTAATATGGGATACATTTAAAGGGTTGACATACTATCTTTCCTCTAATTTTCTGACAAATGACTATTCCTTTTTGCTTTTCAAAAATAAGATTCTGGAAATAAAATATTTTGAAAAACTTTCATTATCTAAGTAAAATAATTTATAAATGGTTATTTCGAATAAATACAACTAAATAAATGGGTTTCTAACTTACCACATGTCCTAATTCATTAACAAGTCTGCATGAGAACACTGTAATACAACTCCTTGGATAATCTATTATTATATTAATTCCAAACTGAGTGTTAGTTATAAGTTTTAAAGCATTACTTCCTTAAAGCTATATTGAAAGAAGGTCTAAGTATACAAAGTGAATAAAAAGTTGATGATTTACCATCATTTTGATTGCCCAGCAAGAAATACTTAAGCCCTGAATTCCTTTAAAAAATATTCAAAATAGGTATTAAAATACATATAATATGAATCTATACATATAAAAATATGTGTATACTTTCACACACATACATACATGCATGAAAGAAGATCAAAACACTACGTAAGGGGCTTCCCTGGTGGCACAATGGTTAAGAATCCGCCTGCCAATGCAGGGGACACGGGTTCGAGCCCTGGTCTGGGAAGATCCCACATGCCGTGGAGCAACTAAGCCCGTGCACCACAACTACTGAGCCCGTGCTCTAGAGCCCGTGAACCACAACTACTGAGCCCACGTGCCTAGAGCCTGTGCTCTGCAACAAGAGAAGCCACTGCAATGAGAAGCCCACACACCACAAAGAAGAGTAGCCCCCGCTCACCACAACTAAAAGAAAGCCCACGCAGCAACGAGGACCCGACACAGCCAAAAATAAAATAAATAAATAAATTTATTTATTTTTTAAAAACACCAGGGGCTTCCCTGGTGGCACAGTGGTTGAGAGTCCGCCTGCCGATGCAGGGGACACGGGTTCATGCCCCGGTCCGGGAAGATCCTACATGCCGTGGAGCGGCTGGGCCCGTGAGTCATGGCCACTGAGCCTGCGCGTCCGGAGCCTGTGCTCTGCAACGGGAGAGGCTATAACAGTGAGAGGCCCGCGTATCGCAAAATTAAAACACACACACACACACACACACACACACACACACACACACACACACA
>NW_021703778.1:3491462-3538595 GCF_005190385.1 Monodon monoceros
CACACACACACACACACACACACACACACACACACACACACACACACTACGTAAGATTTTGCAATTTATTTCATGGAATTATGGCTGGTTTTGTTTTGGTTTTGTTTATCTGTATTTTCTTTCTTTTTTTAATTAATGTATTTATTTTTGGCAGTGTTGGGTCTTCGTTGCTGCACGCGGGCTTTCTCTAGTTGCTGCGAGCGGGGGCTACTCTTCATTGCTGTACGCGGACTTCTCATTGCGGTGGCTTCTCTTGTTGCGGAGCACGGGCTCTAGGCACGTGGGCTCAGTAGTTTTGGCTCGCGGGCTCAGTAGTTGTAGCTCACGGGCTCTAGAGCGTAGGCTCAGTAGTTGTGGCGTGTGGGCTTAGTTGCTCTGTGGATGTGGGATCTTCCCAGACCCGGGCTCGAACCCGTGTCCCCTGCATTGGCAGGCGGATTCTTAACCACTGTGCCACCAGGGAAGTCCTGTATTTTCTAATTTATTCTTCAAGGAGCACATTTATTTTGAAGATTAAAAATTTGTGGGAAATAAAAGGCCATTAGTTTTAAACCCACAAAACAATTCTGGAATGACCTTTAGGAAGTTCTATAGCCTAAGCTACAAAGGCAAGAACATTTATGATATCCATGGAGGTCAATACTCAAAACTTCAAGTTTACCCAGAAAGTCTAGAGCAGGCAAGGAGGAAGGGCTTGTTCATGGTCATAGATATTTTGAGTTCATTCTAAGCCAAATATGTAGTCACTGAACTTAGAATTATGATCCTCATAATAAGCCACAATGAGAATACAGTTCCCTTTAGCAAGTTCGCCAAGTAGCTAATGGATAAAGCAGGGTAGGCAGAAAGGGATTGTTCTATAATGACAATGATCAAAAGTCTAGCACCTCTTTGAGCCGTTCATCTTAAAGTTTCACAAGCTGAGACCTGTCTAGACATTGGGCAATCATTCCCAGCCCTTCTTTCTTTAGAACCATCAACACCATCCAGCTCCAGAACTTTTTTCATCTTGCAAAACTGAAACTCTGTACCCATTACACAATACTCTCCATCCCCCTATACCCCAGCCAGTGGCAACCAACATTCCACTTTCTGTTTCTATGAATCTGACTACTCTAGGTGCCTCATATAAGTGGACTCACACAATACTTGTCCTTTTGTAACTGGCTTATTTCAGTTATCATAACATTCTCAAGATTCACCCATGCTGTAGCATATGTCAGAATTTACTTTTTTTTTTTTTTTTTTGCGGTACGCGGGCCTCTCACTGCTGTGGCCTCTCCCATCGCGAAGCACAGGCTCCGGACGCGCAGGCTCAGCGGCCATGGCCCACGGGCCCAGCCGCTCCACGGCACGCGGGATCCTCCCAGACCGGGGCACGAACCCGTGTCCCTTGCATCGGCAGGCGGCCTCTCAACCACTGTACCACCAGGGAAGCCCATAATTTACTTCTTTTTAAGTCTGAATAACATCTTATTGTATGTATGTACACCCAAAATGTTTTCTATGCATCTGTTGATGGAACTTGGGTTGCTTCCACCTCTTGGCTATCATGAATAATGCTATGAATATGGACATACAAA
The DNA here is from genome assembly GCF_005190385.1 of Monodon monoceros. Lineage (NCBI taxonomy): Eukaryota > Metazoa > Chordata > Mammalia > Artiodactyla > Monodontidae > Monodon > Monodon monoceros. Next base: position 3,493,046 of record NW_021703778.1, read on the forward strand.
TATCTGTTGTAGTCCCTGCTTTCAATTCCTTTGGGTATTGTGATGATTGACTGGATGTGTCAATTTGACTGGGCTAAGGGGATGCCCAGATAGACAGTAAAACATTACTTCTGGATGTGTCTGTAAGGGTGTCTCCAGAAGAGATTAGCATTTGCATCAGCAGACTGCGTCAAGAAGACTGTCCTCAGGCTTCCCTGGTGGTGCAGTGGTTGGGAGTCCGCCTGCCGATGCAGGGGACACGGGTTCGTGCCCCGGTCCGGGAAGATCCCACATGCCGCGGAGCAGCTGGGACCATGAGCCATGGTCACTGAGCCTGCGCGTCCGGAGCCTGTGCTCCGCAACGGGAGAGGCCACAGCTGTGAGAGGCCCGCGAAGACTGTCCTCACCAGTGGCGGTGGGCATCATCCAGTAGTTCAGGGCGTCAACAAAAAAGAGGAAGTGCAAATTCACTCTCAACTTGAGATGAGACATCCACGGCTCCTGTCCTAGGACGACGGCTCTCCAGGTTCTTGGGCCTTGGCCCACGGGATGTACCCCTCCCCCCACCCCCGCCCCAGGTCTCAGGGTGTCTGACTTGGACTGAATTCCGCTACTGGCTCTCCTGTTCCCCAGCCTGCACACGGTGCACTGTGGGCCTTCTCAGCCTCCAGAACAGCATGGGCTGATGCCTGTAACAAATATGCTCTGATATGTATCTACATACACCCTGTGGGTTCTGTTTCTGGAGAACCCTGACTGATAAGATTTATACCCAGAGCCCTTTTCTCTTGAAACTGCTTAAGGAAGGCTTACCATTACCTTTAGAGGTCATTATCTAAAAATAGCACTGATGCTTTACACGTTTCCTGCTTCCCAACATCTTACACACACTGAAGACCATTAATCCAATAGAGGGGAGAAAATCAATCCGCAGCTAAGTTTAAAAGCAATTTGTTTTTGCTCCTCTTGACCTCCTCATATAGCCCCATTCCCAGGGAGAAAAATATAAAACATTCTACTTATATTTCAACGTGCAGGAAACAAAATCCACCTCACAAATGTACTCCAGGTCAACGGAGAGTTAAGCTAGTCAAAGCTGCAGTTTGTTTTCCAAGATCCTTGGTCTCCTTTTAGAGCCCCTTCCAACCTCTCTTCTTCATCACAGCTAGCTCTCAGTTCAGAATTTTCAGAAAAGATTCCTAAATACAAAAGACATGTTCCCCATAAGTCAAATTAACCCCAATCCTCATCTAAAGACTCACAATTACTCTACCCTGTTCCAAGGCTCACTTGAGACACGGTGGCTCCCTCTGTTCCCAAGCAGCTTTTTTTTTTTTTTAAGATTTTTTTGATGTGGACCATTTTTAAAATCTTTATTGAATTTGTTACAATATTGCTTCTGTTTTATGCTTTGGTTTTTTGGGCATAAGGCATGTGGGATCTTAGCTCCGTGACCAGGGATCAAACCCGCACCCCCTGCACTGGAAAGTGAAGTCTTTTTTTTTTTTTACCTGGCCGCGCTGTGTGGCATGCGGGATCTTAGTTCCCCGACCAGGGATCAAACCTGTGCGCCCCCTGCAGCAGAAGCGCAGAGCCTTACCCACTGGGCCACCAGGGAAGTCCCCCAGATCAGTTATTTATATGTTTGTTCCTTTTTATCAGGTATCTGAACATTCACAGGAGAAATAAAAAGGTTTTCATTCAGGGTTCCGAAGTCTCTAGAGAACATCTGCGGCAGAGACCTAAATTCTTTATTAGCTTCTTGCCCAGTTTGCCCTTTAGGGATACTGCTGCTCTTCAGAATGAGACATACTGAAAGTGGCATAAAGATGCCTGGTTCCTTTTAAGAGAAGAAAAGGCTGGCCACAGGAAGGAACAAGTCTGGTTATCACAGTTTTCAGGCTCCACGTTCTATTTCGGTGAATGCACTAACATAAAATCTATGATACATATGTGTCAGAGCAAGTAACTGTTTTAAGAGTGTCCATACCATTTTTCTAATTACAGCATATTTAGCTTTTATAGGAACACTGAGATTTATTAATTCCTATTTAAATCTTTAGAGCTGTAGCTAAGGAGATAAAAAGGTCACATTCCTCCCCACTTGATTACGTCACCCGTTCTTTAACAGCTGGCGATCAAGTTATCGTAACTGAAGAATAAACTGATTGTTTTTCTCCATAAACTCATTTAAATTATAGTAACAAAACTGTCGATGAGAAAAATTAAACTAAAACCTAAAATAGATGGTTTTTCTATAAAAACAAGAAGTTTTAATCTCTATGTATATGTCACATTACTTGAATATTTAGCAGTAACATCCACATGACATGGGTCTTTCTCAATGCTTTTCTACAGTAAGCATAATAAATCAAGTAAAGGAAAACCTGACATACTCAAGGGAAATATTTTGCAGATAACTGATAAAATTTTGAAACCACACTTTGCTGGCTAGAAAACTGATGTATTAATAACCTGCACAAAATCTATCATCCTTTTATAAAAAAACGGAAAATAGAGACTAGAATTAAAAAGGAAAAAGAAAAAACCTCCAGAAAACTACTCAAGCATAACCTATTGATGTCTCCAATGAAGCTGTAATCATAATAGGTGCAGGCTGTGACCTTTTGCTTAGAATTTTTAACTTTTAAACATCTTGCACTTCCATAGTTTCAAAATCAAACTCCTAAGCTTCCTTTCATACATAAAATTTGAACTGTCTTATACCAGCTGATGAACTTTCTGAGCAAATAATGGCAACAATTCTGTTTCAGAAGCCTTAGATTTCTCTGTATAGCAATGCTTCTGCAGTCTTGTATTTTATTGAATCTTACACTTTCTAAAATAAGCTAAAACTATGAAAATGGAAAAAAACATACTGCAGCATCTCCCTATTTATAGTAAAGGGACAGGCAAGATATGGTCCAATGCAGCCTGTTGCCTGTTTGTGTAAATGAAGTTTGACTGAAGCACAGCCATGCGCCCTTGTTCCCACTGTCTCTGGCTGCTTAATGCCACAACGGCAGAACTGAATACTTGTGACTGAGACCATATAGCTCACAAAACCTAAAATATTTGCTTTCTGGTTCTTTACAGAGAAAGTTTGCCAACTCCTGTGAAAATGCCCTCCTTGGGCTTCCCTGGTGGCACAGTGGTTGAGAGTCCACCTGCCGATGCAGGGGACACGGGTTTGTGCCCCGGTCCGGGAAGATCCCACATGCCGCGGAGCGGCTGGGCCCGTGAGCCATGGCCGCTGGGCCTGTGCGTCCAGAGCCTGTGCTCCTCAACGGGAGAGGCCACGACAGTGAGAGGCCCGCGTACCGCAAAAAAAAAAAAGGAAAAAGAAAATGCCCTCTTCAAGTTAAGCTAGATTTTATTAAAACCAAGCACACAAAAATTAGATGGATATGCATTGTGCTGCATTCTTCCAAAGCAATTACTTCAAATAATTACAAACTTTAGATTCCTTCAACCTTGACATTCTCCTTCTCTAGAAACCTCAGAAAGGATGGACAGAAAGTGCAATCTTCAGCTATGTACAAGTGTCACTTCCATGTTAACAGTGAGTTTCAACTGATTTTCTTAATTCACATGTTAGTTTTAATACCTATTTAAAAGATAAGAAATTTTCTCTTCCTTAACTATGGAAATAAACACTTATCACAGAGAACTTCAGTGGTTTCCTTTAAAAAAGGAAAATTTTATTTAAAAAATATAACTTTATTAGAACCTAGCCTAAGTCAAATAGTCACAAAAATTAAGTGCAGAATCTCTAGCTTTCTTGTTTATTGTTTAACTTATCTTTCCCCATGAATCTTTCCTCTGACCTCTGACCTTGTATTACCTAGTTCATCGCCTTATCCTACTAATTACCTGCATCCCCACGAAGTACCTAACACGCTCACGTTTGGCTCCACTTTCTTGGGGGTTTTTTTGCGGTACGCGGGCCTCTCACTGTTGTGGCCTCTCCCGTTGCAGAGCACAGGCTCCGGACGCGCAGGCTCAGCGGCCATGGCTCATGGTCCCAGCCGCTCCACGGCATGTGGGGTCCTCCCGGACCGGGGCACAAACCCGTGTCCCCTGCATCGGCAGGCAGACTCTCAACCACTGCGCCACCAGGGAAGCCCTGGCTCCAGTTCTAAAAGAAGCCAATATAGACTAAGAGACTGACACTAGGCTGGCAGTTTTTATATCAAATAAATTCCTTAACTAAAATCACCACCACCTACACTACCAGAGCCGTATTAGAATCTCCTACACAGCTCCTCCACGGTTACGGTAATGGCGCCTACACACTTCTACAAGGTTTCCGGCAATTCCCTGCAGGCACTTTTAACAACCCCCGGAGGTCAGGGAATGTCCAATTAAAATTTTCTTATGGGAGATAATAGGGAAGCAACAGAAATGATCCACTGTTCTACATAGGTATCCTGTATGCATTCATAAAGTAGGGCTCTATTAAAAGATATGCTCTGTGCTGACCATCAAATCCCCAGAACCTTGCACGATACAAGGTACACAGCTGGTGTTCAACAAATATTTACTGAATGCATGAATTATTTAATTATTCCATTAAATCTACAGTTATGGTTTTTGTTTTATTTTATTCTTTTCCATCAGTGTTTTCCTTTCTAAATAAAAAATGATTAAAATATTTAACAAATATGTATGAAAAAAATCTAACAGTTCTATTAAAGCCGATAGTTCACAGTGGGTATTAAAAAACTATTGTTTAGTGGTGATTATTTTTTTAAATTAATTAATTTATTTATTTTTTGGCTGCGTTGGGTCTTTGTTGCTGTGTGCAGGCTTTCTCTAGTTGCGGCGAGCGGGCTTCTCACTGCGGTGGCTTCTCTTGTTGCAGAGCACGGGCTTCAGTAGTTGTGTCACATGGGCTCAGTAGTTGTAACTCACAGGCTCTAGAGCGCAGGCTCAGTAGTTGTGGCTCACAGGCTCTAGAGCGCAGGCTCAGTAGTTGTGGCTCTCGGGCTCTAGAACGCAGGCTCAGTAGTTGTGGCGCACGGGCTTAGTTGCTCTGCGGCATGTGGGATCTTCCTGGACCAGGGCTCGAACCCGTGTCCCCTGCATTGGTAGGCGGGTTCTTAACCACTGCGCCACCAGGGAAGCCCCTAGTGGTGACCATTTTGTAATGTATAGAAATATCAAGTCGCTATGTTGTGCACCAGGAACTAACATAGTGCTGTAGATCAATTATACTCCAAAAAACAAACTCATAGAAAAAGAGATCAGATTTGTGGTCACCAGAGGCGGGAAGAGGGTGCTGTGAGGGGAGGGCGAACCGGATGGAGGGGGTCAAAAGGCACAAACTTCCAGCTATAAGATAAACAAGTAGTAGGGATGAAATGAACAGCATGGTTAATATAATTAATGCTGCTGTACGTTACCTATGAAAGTTAAGAGAGTAAGTCCTAAGAGTTCTCATCAAACTCTTTCTTTTTTCTTTTTTTAAATTTTGTATCTACATGAGGTTATGGATGTTCACTAAACTTACTGTGGTCATCATTTCATTATGTATGTAAGTCAAATCATTATGCTATACAGAAACGTACACAGTGCTGTATGTCAATTACATCTCAATACAACTGTAAGAGAAGAAAAAAACTACTGTTTAATTTGATGTGTCCAAACCTCTCTGAAATACAGAGAAGACACTGCAGATTCTATCTTCAAATATCCTGACTTATGGTCTCAGAAAAATGCTTATCCAGAAAACATAGCCTTACATCACTTCATGGAAAAGAACCAAATGTAGATACACATGTAAGTATCTACATCAAATAACCACAGTAATTAAGTTCTACCTTTAATATTTTGATCAATAGATAATTATATTCCTATGACTTATACATTCAGCCATTCACTTACTAAGTAAACTTTATTTCCTACATAATTAAAATAGGCTTTTGCTATTTATCTTCTATTTTTAATTAAAATGTCAAAAATATATAGCTCTATGGGTATGTTTGAGATCAAAGTAATAAGAGTACACCTACACATAAACATAGAAAACACTTAGCAGTATATTTGTGGACCAGACACTATTCTAAGAACTTATATAAATCCAACTAATCTTCATAAAAACCTATGACATAGGTACTACTATTATTCCCATTTTACAGATGGGGAAATAGTTCCAGAAAAGTTTGGGTACTCGACCAGGTTTGGACAACTAGAAAGTGATCGATCTGAACTTTGAACCCAGGCAACCTGGCTCTTCGCCTCTCTTATACTATGCTGCCTCTATACCTGATTAATGGGGAAACTTTTATGAAAGTTATAATATTGAATTCTTAGAAAGAGTTATTAGTTATGAACTATAAAAAGTAAGCCACACAAAAACGCATGTCTTCTTTGGAAGTACATTATAGACTAAATTGGAAAAACAAGAAAAGGGCTTGTGCCAGTGAATAAAGTAAGATTTCTGTTTGACAACATAATGTTAATTAAGAAACAGAACTGAGAAGTCATACTCGTTAATGTCTTTTGATTTAACTAGAGCCTTGTATGCTCTCCTTCTTTCACTTACTCATTCAAGAAATGTTCAATACATCCTGATTGACAGGATAGAAAACAGTAACAGACAAATCCCTGTCCTTGAGAGGCTTTGCAACTCAGGAATGAGAAGCAAGGCTCAAAGCAGTGAAGTGTATTTCCCAGACTTTACATCATAGGCTCTCCCCCCAAAACTATATCACGTCAGCTTTCCATAAGAACATTAAAACTGACAGAGGATTATCAAATATAATATATAAATGTAGTGACTAATGTCATGTTAAAATAAAAAAACCTGCCTAACATTATCCCTATAGGCTGAGAAACGGGAATAAATGCCCTGGGCCCACAGATACGTTACAAGAGGCCCAATATAGTACACAAAATACATAAAACACATACCCAAATAAACTGATTCTAACCCAACGTGCCAACTATGCATTTCTTAAAAATTTTTGCTTGCGTCCTTAGAAGTTAGAAAATTTCTTTTTAACGGTCTCAAATAGAAACCCACAGAGTTTAGAACTGTCTTTTTTTAAATAAAATTTTACTTTAGCAATAAAAAAATACTACATAGCAATGAATATTTACTAAGCATATACTCTGTTTGAGGCACTTGACTCTCTCATGTCATTAGTGTCCTCAGCACCCAGGAGTTTCATGATTCCTCCCTCCTCACAAGGGAGTTGCTGAACCAAGATTTAAAACTAGGTCTGTTTGATTTCAAAGTCCAGGCTATTACTCACTACCTATACTGTCCCTACCAAGTACAAGTAACAGTAATCATACCTCACAGCTGTGTTTAATAAATACTCTTATTACCACAGTGTAAAATATTTTCAAAGAACTGGCACATTCTCTCTCCCTAAAGTTACAAACAGAAAACACTAACAAGAAATATTAAGTGCTACGTTATTCCACTTTAATTTCATTTTGCCTATCTTCCAGTGAAAGATTTGAGAATACTGTTCTGTAATTTCTAAATCATGCCTGTCACAGCAAAAGTAAGCAATAAATACTTACCTAAATAAATAATGCTCTCCTCTCCATGAGCACAGCAACCATTTGACGCAGTTCAGATTTCAAATATTACCTCCCACTTACACTCATCAGAACAAATGTTGTGACTTTTGGTTTGGTAAGTACGGCTGCCTCACCATGACACTACCAAAATTCCAAGCTCAAAATGCTGCCGGCTCTCCAGCTAAGTTTGCAATGCAAAATAAAACAGGATGATCAACAGTGTGGAAGTGTGTTCCACTAGGAAACAGATTCCTTGATTCAATACCCCAAGTCACCGAGCACCTGTAAATATGGGAAACTAGGTAATTTTAAGTGAAAAAAGAATTCTCAAGGTTCATTTCATGGTTCTTCAGTATGCTGAAGTAACAAAAAAAATCACAATCACTTGGGAACTATAAAATAACTGCCAAGACACACCCACCATTTTTTCTTTTAAATGACCTTCACATACATTTCTGCCTACAAGTGCCACACCTGTCTGCTCTCCCAGAGCCAGGGATGGGACACCCGCCCCAGCTCAACTGGTTTCCCAAAGAGACAGGGAGGCTGAACTCCCCCCACTGACAACCTTCCACTAGATTACGTGCTTGGGTACTTATGAGATTCTCACTAACACAACTCTGGGCTTCATCTGTGGAGAAGCATTAGACAAAAAGATAAAAAAGGCCACAGGACTTCCCTGGTGGCACAGTGGTTAAGAATCCGCCTGTCAATACAGGGGACACGGGTTCGAGCTCTGGTCCAGGAAGATTCCCACATGCTGCGGAGCAACTAAGCCCGTGCACCACTGAGCCTGCACTCTAGAGCCCATGAGCCACAACTACTGAGCCCGTGCTCTAGAGCCTGTGAGCCACAACTACTGAAGCCCACGTGCCTAGAGCCCGTGCTCTGCAACAAGAGAAGCCACTGCAATGAGAAGCCCGCACACCGCAACGAAGAGTAGCCCCTGCTCGTTGCAACTAGAGAAGCCCGTGTGCAGCAACAAAGACCCAACACAGCCAAAAAAATAAATAAATTTATATATATATAAAAAAAGGAGATAAAGAAGGCCAGACATATGCTCTGGGCTCTCATTAAGAGGCCAAGAAGAATGAGTAAAATTCAGAGGGTAGAGTCACCAAAATAAGTCCACATCCATAGGATTTTAAGTGAATGTCAGAATAACGAACACAGAGATAAAGAGATCACAGAGTAGGAGAAACAAGTGTTTTGGTTTAGATGTATTTTTTTTAATCAGACAAAAAGAAAAGTAAACATACACATTAAAAAAAAATTACAGTAATTAGAGCCTATCTAACCAAAACTGTTACCTGGAATTTTTCAACATTTTCACTTTAGCAGAATTAGACAAATGACACCTGACAGTACAATTATTTTTTTTCCTCCAAAAGTAACACTGAGTATGTCCTGGAGACACTATGAACTAACAAATATACTATGTACTATACAGACAACTAATAGTAATAATAATGATGACGACAAACGTCTGATTCTTTGAAGGAAGGTTCAATAATCTTTCATACGCTAGCTTTACTATTGCTGGAGAGCAGAGTGAAATACACTAAACTATGAGCTCCTTAAAGGCAGAAACCAGACTAGACGTGGCATCTCTTCTAGCACACAGAAAACCTTTAATAGGTGGTGAATGAAACATAGATACTGGATATTCAATTAGGCAAAAACTTCTATCCCCCAGAAAAACTGATTGAGGTTTCAGTGCATTAAAAACTACATATTTATTTACTCCCTAAGGCTCACATTAACTATCCTTGCCTGAACTTGCTTCAAATTTTAGTTCAACAAGCTAAACAGATGAAAGAAGAGAAATGGTGTTAATTCATCTTATATGAAAGTACTGAAAAACAGTCCCAGCACTGATTGAGGCGTCTCTCACTCTGCCTAAGGAAGAACAGATTCAGAAGGCAGACTTCCCCCCCGGCCCAGTCCCTTTGATAAGCTTTCCATTTTCTAACTTCAGCACAAAAAAATATTTAAAACAGTCTGGCTACGGGAAATCTTCCTCTTTTCCATCCTTACTAGAGACACACGTCTTTCACTTCTTGTCATTTCTATTTTTGCACAGTCAAGGTTTTCAGATCTTGAAACTGAGTGTGTTTGTGTTGTGCCCTTCTTATGGGGATGGGACTTTATGTATACTACATATAATATTTTATATTAAGTATGAAGAATTTCTAATGCAAGAAATTTCCAACATTTTAATATTACTATAGTTCATAACACTGCATATATGCTTACAACAAAAAAATTAAATTTAATTCCATGTACTGTTAAAACACCACTGACTATATGCCTACCAAATTAACTGATAACAGATTTTAACAAAGAATTCATCTCTCTAACTGAAATACAGTTTAGCCAAAATGTCTCTGGCCAAATTTTATAACATTTTACCAAAACCTGTTACCATCATCAAACGCTAAGCCACTAACGCACACCCTGAACCTATAAACAAAGGCGTTAGATTCCAAGGAGAAGAATCTTGTGAGGCCTCAGTCAGACACTACTTTCCCTTAGCTAAATGCAGACCCTTTCACCAAAACAGCATTCTCAAACTTTTTGATCCCAGAGCCCCTCTACCCTCTTAAAAATTACCTGGGATACAAAAGAGCTTTTGTTCCTGTTCAATATCGTATCTATTGATATTTAGTATTAGAAGTTAAAACTAGGAAATTTTAACATTATTTGTTAAATTTATTTCAAAATAATAAACATGTTGCATGTTAATATGAATATGTATTTAGAAAAATAATGACAGCCTCCCCCAAAAACAACAGTGAGGAAAACAGCACTGTCTGGCAGCTTCAAATCTCCTCATTATCTGGATTCTCATACCTGCTTCCACATTAAACCTCTTGCAATATGTTGTTCTGGCTGAAGCACATATAGAAAAAATGGTCTTATACCAAAATGCAGACAATAAAAGAGAATTATTTTAATAAGCTTTTCAGATAATTGTGGACATTCTTTAACATTCCTCCAAAACTCAATGAGTAGCGGTTTCTTAAAGATTAGTTGCAATGTGGAATCTAAAAATCACATCAATTAATGAGTTGTACTTTGTCACATTAAAATCCACTGGTCTATCTTGCCTCTGAATGACTCTTGTATCCATCATGCATTGGTCACTTGAAAAATATTAATTCACTGAGTTAGGCTTATCTTATTTTCCAAATGTTGGAACTCACTACACAGTATCAAAAACAAATACAAAATCTTTAACATCACCACTGCTTTTATCAGGAAAGTCTTGAGATTGAAAAACTATAAGCTCACGGCGGCAGATACAAGTTTTCAAGATTCTAATTTTCATCTGAAAGCTTGATTTTTATCACTTGCAACAAAAATCAATTTTTTTTAAAGCAATGGCCTTACTTTGTTCATTTTTGAGAAAATGTCCAACAAATGCCCTGCTGTGAATAAGCAGTCTGTCAGTCATTCTTTCAAGTAAAATTGGTGTTCCATTAAAAAAGTAACTGGCTAAACTCACAGCTCAATCAAACAAGGTTAGGGGACTTCCCTGGTGGTCCAGTGGTTAAGACTCCACGCTCCCAATGCAGGGGGCCTGGGTTCAAACCCTGGTTGGGGAACTAGATCCCACATGCATGCTGCAACTAAGAGTTCACATGCCACAACTAAAGAGCCTGTGAGCTGCAACTAAGGAGCCCACGTACAGCAACTAAGAAGCCCATGCCTGCCGCAACTAAGACTCAGCGCAACCAAATAAATAAATATTTTTTAAAAAAATCAAACAAGGTCAGAATTTTGATCTAATTATTTTTAAGTGTTTTCTTTTTTTTTTTTTTTTTTTTTTTTTTTTTGCGGTACACGGGCCTCTCACTGTTGTGGCCTCTCCCGTTGCGGAGCACAGGCTCCAGACTCGCAGGCTCAGTGGCCATGGCTCACAGGACTAGCCGCTCCGTGGCATGTGGGATCTTCCCGGACCGGGGCACAAACCTGTGTCCCCTGCATCGGCAGGTGGACTCTCAACCACTGTGCCACCAGGGAAGCCCTTAAGTATTTCTAAAGGTATAAATACTCCCTTGACTTCATAAACTGAGAATATGCAATTGTTTCTTCAATGTAAAAAGAAAGTTATCCCTACCTGCCTTACAAAGCAGCTGTGAAGCAACCACACATGGAAGCATCTATTCTAGAGCCTGACACAGTAAAGACGCTCAACTAACCATGCTTAGTTCCTTCCATCATCCTGTCTCTCACTATATTATTAATATTAATGAATCCCCTCTAGTTCTTCATTTTTCTATTTCTCCTCTATAACCAAGTTGTCACTCACCTACCTTCCAACCACTTTTAAGTTACTGAATTCCTCTCTATGAGACAGAAAAACAGACAGGTAGTATTCAACCATAGGTTACGGAAAGAGGGCTTCAGAAGTCAAGCATCTTGTAGAAAGGCTCCGAGACACAAATTTCTCTGGTTTAGAAGCCTAGTCCTTTCCCTCTCCCTTTAATGTACCAAGTTACATTCACGATTCTCCAGAAATGTGAGCTCAAATGTTGTTATAACACGTTTCAAAATAATTGTTGTGATAAAATTGTTCAAGGAGTCATCCTAAGTTTAAACCATCTGTCTGGCATTTACTGAAGCAATTGCTAAAGATATTCTATGCATACAGATGAGATTTTTCTCAACAAAAATGCAAAAACGTTTTCACGTCTGTTGTTTTTGTTGATATGTCACCTAGATTAGCAAATTCTTTCCTACGAAGGAAACAGGGTGAAAACACAGAACATTTTTAATGAACACATTTTTAAATGAGTCTTAAAATTATGTCATCTTTCCAACCATCTTTTTCTACTGCTACTCTACGACAATCATACTAAAATTATGTATGTGTGTATACACACATACACACGCATGCATACACACATGCACACGTACGTACATACGTGTGTGCGCATGCACATGCATACATACACGTATGCATGTGTGCACATGTATGTACAGATACATGCACACATCCATACAAATGCACATACATACCAATATGCATACATACATCTAAAGAGACAGAGAGATTTCCAGTATTTCAAGTCAACTGACACTGTGACTTTAATCTTTAAACATGTCTAAGACTTCAAATCACAAACTGGAAAATTCACGCATTAAAGTCCATCAGAACTGGTCTACAGAAGTGAAGAAATTTATATGCAATTGATGTTACACAGTATCCACGAATTCTAAAACATAAAGAATACACTCATTCCATATTCCAAAAGATAGATATATTCCAATATGTAGCAAATAATTGTGCCATATGAACATGTACTGTTTTGACTGCCCAGCAGGCCCTCGTTTCAGGTGCAAGCACCACCGCGGCCCTTTCTTTGGTTATCTGCCCTCCCCCGAAAGCTGGGACTCTGGTGGTACTGCCAATCATACTACCCTGCACACCTCACGCCTTCTCTGTGATGGGCTGGCAATAAATACAGTGCTGACGCATGAGGGCGCTCAACCTACCTACCAGAGGAATTGGTCCAGAGACGAGCACAAGACTTAATTAAGCTAAGGTGAGCCGACCCTGCAAAGGATTTCACATACAAACTTCAGGTCTTTCTTCTGGATCTGTGATGATAGAAGCGTGGAGCAGTCAGCAGCTGTAACCTGTACATTACGGTTCTCCAGAGAAACAGATACAAGAAGAGGTGTATAGACAGGCAGACAGACAGAGAGAAAGACAGACAGATATAGAAAAAGATTTATTTTAAGGAATTGGCTCATGCAATGGTGAAGGCCTGGCAAGTCCAAATTCTACAGAGCAGTCTGGCAGGCTGGAGACCAAGGGAAACACAGCAGTTCAAGTTCAAGAGCGGTCTGGTGGCAGAATTCCTTCTTACCAAGGGGAGGTTCTATTCTCTGTTCTGTTAAGGCCTCCAACCGATTGGATGAGGCCCACCCACATAATGGAGGACAACGTGCTTTACTCAAGGTCCGCCAATTTACATGTTAATCTCATCCAAAAAACACCTTCACAGAAACATGCAGAATAATGTTTGACCAAGTACCTGGACACCATGGTCCAGCCAAGCTGACACCTAAAATTAACCATCACAAGTTCACCTCTTATCAACTGCAGACGTATCGTGTAAAGCATATTAAGTTGCTTTTTCCCATCAGTACTGCCTTCACTGTACAGATTCTTTATTATCTGTTGTCAGAAGTTTGCTGGCAGAAATGGGTAGGATACAATCTTTGGCTTTAAAGACTACAATCTGAAGAGAGTAGGACGTGCACAAAGGGAATATTACTTTGCTCTTCCTACGCTGAACTGGAATCAGCCTGATAACTCTGTCCTGGCCAGCTCTTCCCCTGGCCTTCGTGGCACTTGATAACTGGCCTGGCACAGAATGGGTGTGAAGTGGGAAGACCTCAGAAGAAGAAGATACGGTCGACAACTATTATTTGCCTGCCTGGCTCCTCTCCCTTATTCTGGGAACAGCACGTCTGCTACTTCTGTGGGGGCACTGCTTCTACTCAAATTCCAACTACGCAGTTTGGGTATGATCCAACCGTGCCCCTGGTCATATGCATAAGCATAACCCAAGCCAAGCCAATTCTTTCTCCAAGATTTTCTGAATTAGAACTAAGGGAAGAAAAATAGATGCTCTAAATAGATGCTCTAATAGAAAAACTAAGGATGTGACCCTAGCACTTGCCAGCAACTTGTCTACAGCCATGTGGAAAAAGTCTGTTTGGAAGAATGACAGAGTCATGGAAGGGGAATGAGAGATAAGAGAGAAAGGATAAAAGGAATCCTGACAGTGAGAAGGCCTTAGTTCCAATCACCCCTAACGCCTACATGAATAAACCCTTCCTCTAGTTTGGTTACATGAGCCAGTAAATTCCCTTTTGCCTAAACTAGGCACAGTTGGGTTTCTACCACTAAGTCCTGACTAACAGACAGGAATTAAAGCAGAAAAGGGTAAAATAAAGCCAAGTGCATCTAGGATCATGAGGCAGAAGGACAGGTCAAGTCTATAAGAAAGGTAAAGAAGAGACCAACTTGTCTTAGAAAAGGAAAAGGTGAGAAAAGGGCAGGAAAAAGGTGAAAGAGAGGTGGATGTAAAGGGTTTTATGTGGATTGTGAGCCCAGTGGCACCATATGCATGAATACACATGCAGGCATTTTCTTGAAAAGATGATCTACAGCTGTCACTAGATCCTCAGAAAGGAGCCTGATAAACAGATCGATGCTAAATTAAAGCAGGCTCTTGATTCCAGGAGGAAGTTAATGATAGATGATAAAGCATTTACCTTCTAATATCAAGAGTTTCTAAGAAAAGACCTGCAGCAGTTAGAACAAGGTGCTCTTCTCATGGAGAAGAGAAGGCATGCCAAAGACGGTAAGAGCAGTCACCCTAAGAGATCGCAATGAATTCTGCCTTCAGGTTTGACCCAAATGTAATTTCAAGCAGATCTAGCTCCTCTCCCAAATTTCCATCTAATTAGACATTTATGCCTAAATTTCCTTAAAGATTTATCAATTTTCACTCCATAATCACTTTGCCCAGAACTTTCACTTTAAGAATCTGGGTTTCTGGATACCCTGAAATTAGAGCAAAATTTGATGTAAATGTGCATTTCTTGAGAGAGGAGTTTGCATTTTTCACCAAATTCTGATCGCATTTTTCATCAAATTGCATTTTTCATATAAATCCTGTGACTTTATAAATATGTACGTAGTCAATCAAATAAAATCAAAACACCTTTTATTCTTTCCTGTTTTGATTTAGTAGAAAGATTTGACAAGAAGATGATCCTAGAAAGCAGAAACAGAAGATAGTTTCCCAAATGCTATTCAGAGGCGGAAAATACAAAGAAAGGACAGCTAAAGGACACTGTAGTTGAAAAACTTTGTAAGTTTGCCTAAATATGGCTGTCTTTATTTACAGCTGATTATAAAGGAAAAAGTCAAACTAACAAAACCACCCAAAAAAGCACTGCTGATCTCGTCACTCCCAGGGATGTCACGAATTAAAATATTACTGAAATAAGATTCAATCTTAATACAAACAACTCTCCATATGTGGCGATGATGACCATTTCTGCAGATCATCAGAACCCTTTTCTTTACTTCCCATCACCCCTTTAGTACTTTATATGCTCAAGCAAAGGACAGTCCAAGAACTGGAATGGAACTAAAATGCCAATCAATTACTACTTGCTAAAGTAAGTTTAAAGAATAAAAAAAAAAATTAACGAGGGGAGAGAGAAAAACTACTTTATTATTCCACCTACAGATTTCACATTAATACATTTCCTGTTCAACACAGGCAGGGATTATTAAGGGCTTACTACAAATATGTTCGATTTCATGTACATCTATTCTTATATTGAGTCTTTTATTTATTATTTATTTTAGTTATTTAAATGAAATGTCACTTCCAGTTTACCAGCTTTTTCGCTTTTATCGTCTAATGATTAAGTCACCAGATACACCCATCTTGGTTGTCTCAAAACAGTCAACTGTTTTAACTAATTTTTCAAGAGTCAAGTACTGTTAATACTAGAGTATGCATTCTGGGCAGGGGGATATAGAAAATCCAGAATCTGACAGTAATTTGGCTGGCCAGCCTTCGAAAGCAAAGCCACTAAATATACTTGCCAGTTGATTTGATTAAGTAGATCTGCCACCCATGAGATCGTCCTTCTGAAATTTGGTAGAGATATTAATCACTCCAGTTTCTGTGCCAAAAAATATACCACCAATTCTACTAATAATTATTATCAAAAGGAATACAAAGTTCACCTTCACACTCAAATAAGTAAAGGTACAGCTTTCTACTTTATAAAAACATGTAAAAATAATTTTGAAAATTGTTTAAAAATCCAGGAACCACTTAAAATGTTCATCTCCTATGATTCAAGGTCTAAGAAAGATTTTAGTGATCTTTAATATATATATAAACTTAAAACATCAGGGTTTAGAAAACTAAGGGTTCTGAAAGAGCAGTGAAACCCTTAAACATACCGTGCCTGGGCATTCTAATCTCTAAGACTGCCAGCAACTATAAGACTTGGAGAGAACAGAACTAGTATCGTGCTTGGGGCTTCCCTCGTGCCACATACACAAGGAGTTCCACACACAGTACTTCATTAAATATAACAACAACTCTCAGTTCATTTTTAGAGGTAAGAAAACTGAGGCTCAGCGATTAGGGGACTTGCCCACGGACATACAGCTACACAGCAGCAGATCCCAAATCTTAAGAGCCACATCTGTCCTAACTCAAGTTCAGACACTACACTGCCCTAAATTTAAAAAATAAAACAGGGCTTCCCTGGTGGCACAGTGGTTAAGAATCCGCCTGCTAATGCAGGGGACATGGGTTTGAGCCCTGGTCCGGGAAGATCCCACATGCCGCCGAGCAACTAAGCCTGTGTGCCACAACTACTGAGCCCTGTGCTATAACTACTGAAGCCCGTGCACCTAGAGCCCGTGTTCTGCAACAAGAGAAGCCACCGCAGTGAGAAGCCCGCGCACCGCAAGGAAGAGTAACCGCCGCTCGACGCAACTAAAGAAAGCCTGGGCACAGCAACGAAGACCCAACACTGCCAAAAATAAATATAAACAAATAAACAAATTTATTTTTAAAAAGAGAGAGACATAATTTGAGAGCAAATCACAAAAGACAACAACGACAAAAAAGTAAAATAAACAATACCAGCACTCAAGAGACAATTCCAACTGCTTTGAAATAGGACACTGAACTTCATCCATACTTTACCAAAGAAAATCATGATATAAATGCTGAAGATTAGGTTTTCAGACAAATTCACTAAAACTTATTCAAGCCATTATATAGCATAAGCCATCAGCACCCAAATCTCCTAAAATTCCTAATTTGGGAGCTGCTCTAAGCAATAAAGAAATTAAACAGGAAGTTGTGGTGAGTCTGAGCAGGTGGCAAAGCAGCATTTCAGAGAATTTTAAGGAAGCTAAGTGATGACTCCACGCGTTCCAGCAGCAGGGCAGTGGAGGACTTCACAAAAGGGTCTACCAACAGCGAGCGAGGATCTGGACGAAAGGGGACATTATTAGCTGTCGCTATACAAAGCTAATTTATGTCTGTTTTTAGATTCAGCGCCACCTTTGTGGAAACAGATTTAGGAAAATCTCTAACAAACACTGAAACCTTTTATACCTAATCCTGAATTAACCAGAAAATCTAATTAGCCTGAAAAATTACACCTCTCAGCATTCTTCTTTGTTTAGTAAATATTCTGTTTGCATAATAGATATTTGGAAAATACTCCGTATGGTGAAACTGCACATACAGTATGATTCTTTCTTTGTAAATACACAGATATTTATGATTGTATAATTAAAATCTGTATTTTTAAATACAATAAACATCTGTATTAACAGTCCACATAACATGGGAATAAAGACTAAAAAGTAATATTTAAATATTCTTCAATTAGAAGCAAAGCTTCAGTCTATAAAAAATTACAGAATTGATTTTGTGAACCTAGTGCACTATGATAACACCTAGAAATGTTGATGACTTGTTCCATATATAAAATTTTCCAGATGAATTTAATATTAGATTTCAAATACCAGAAATACATTAGTTTAGCACTGTCAATGAAGAAACTTTCTATAAATACATCTGCCAATATAAAAAAGCTAGTATAGAACATAAACATTTCTAGATTCATAGTCATCATAAACATTCATATTATATTTTTAAAATAACATGATCCTCAGCTTTACAGTATTTTGGCCTTCTTCCTAAAGTCATCACTTCTTCTGGCATCCTGTCAGCCTCACAGACGAAGGTCTACCATCTCGACTTTCCAGCTTTAGACCTCACTTTCTAACTACAGGGAACCGGGAAACTTGATACTCAAGGCTGGTAAGACACACATATTAAAGGAATATTAATGAGATCATGAGAGAAAAATAGGGCATCAGGAGCAAAGCGTATAATTTTTAAGGCTGTTCTAAGGTTTGGAGCTCGGAACTAACACTGATTTTTCAGTTTCATCTTCGTATCAACCATTAGTATAAACTTTGAAATGACCTAAAAACTTGATCTGATGAAGACCCTGCATATGATGTACCCAATTTAAGGGGGGGGTGGGGGAGACTGAATATTATGATTTTTTTGTTTTTGTTGCGCAGCACAGGCTCCGGACGCGCAGGCTCAGTGGCCATGGCTCACGGGCCTAGCCGCTCCGCGGCATGTGGGATCTTCCCGGACCGGGGCACGAACCTGCGTCCCCTGCGTCGGCAGGCGGACTCTCAACCACTGCGCCACCAGGGAAGCCCTATGATTTTATTTTTACTCAAATTTTGGAATCTCTCTATTGCATTACAGTTTTCTACCCCCAACTTCACCTCTCTAATAACATTCTTCATAAAGCCTATGCTGTGTCAAAGGTCATAGCACTGCAGGATGGCTGTTTTTCAAGCAGAAACATGCATCTTTGATGGGACATTAATCTAGGTCTCCCCTTCCATGTATTTGTGGCTAAACACTGGTCATCATTACAGAAGCATTTAGCACATCTACTATGTACCAGGGTACTATGCTAGGCACCGGACAGACAGAGAGATCAAGACATGGTAGATAGCGTGGCCTTGGAGACCACAGGCTGACTAATGAGAAGAAAGAAAACAATCGTAAGTGTGATGAGTACAGCAAAGGAAAAAGACAGGGCATGGTGGGAGCTTGTGATGAGAGGATCCCCCAGAGAACTTTCACCACTGCCAAGTGGCAAAGAGGCCATCCTCTAACCAAGACTGTTAAGAGGTCAAAACAATGAGTACTTAAAAACTACCATTAAAAACTTACCAATCACTTCCAGTTCTGGGAAGAAGGAGGAAATGTACTTTACCCTATTCCTCACACTAGGTATAAATAAAAACGTAATATATAAAGCAAACAGAAGACAACTCTGAAAGGCAGAGAGAAGGTAAACCAACTGTGACCTCAGGACCCAGTGAACAACAAACCGGTGAGTTCCCCAGGTTTAGCTGTGGCTTCATATACCACAGGTTTGAAGAGGGAAGTCAGGGACTTCCCTGGTGGTCCAGTGGGTAAGACTCTGCACTCCCAATGCAGGAGGCCCAGGTTCGATCCCTGGTCGGGGAACTAGATCCCGCATGCATGCTGCAACTAAGAGTCCACATGCCGCAACTAAGAGTCCGCACGCCGCAACTAAGAAGTCCGCACGCCACAACTAAGAGTCCGCACGCCGCAACTAAAAACAGGTGCACCCAAAATATAATAAACATTAAAAAAAAAAGAGGGAAGTCAGCAACCCAGAAACACCAACAGGCACAGACCAAAAGAGCCCCAACAAATCCCTGCTCTACATCTAGCAGAAGATCCAGAAAAGGGGAAGACCAGCAAGACTGAAAGGTTTTGGATATTACCGCACTAGTCCAGCCAAATGCCACAGAACAAACCACCGATTCCACCCACAGACCACCAGCGGTGGCAAGCAGGGCTGTAACAGGCACCCTAAAACCCCACCAGGGTGGTGTCAGAGAAGGCAGAGGCAGCAACCAGGGAGGTCACTGCCAGACAGTCACAAGACCCCCCGACCTATGTACATACACACAGAGGGCGCTTACTGGAGACTCAGAACCTGCACCACCGCCGAGCAGCAAGGAGGCTATCCTCTGACCAGCACATCGGTGGAGGGCATGTGGGCCAAGGAATGAGGCACGGCCGCCGCCCCCCACCCCGGCCAGGAAGGCAGCAGGGAGATGTACTGGGGAGCCAGGCACTAGCGAGGAACTCTCGGAGAAGGCCAAAAACATGGGTACTTGAAGAAGTTAAAGCCTCTGTCTGGTACCTACAACTACATCAAACCTTAAACACAGTCCAATTTCTAGCCCGTTGAACGTAACACTGCACGCTAGAGGCCTATTTACTTCCATTCCTATTACCCAATAAAACATGTCTGGCTCTCAACAAAAACTACGAAGCATGGCAAAAGGCAAGAAAAAAACCATCTAAAGAGATAAAGGTAGCATCAAACTCAGATATGGCACAGATGCTGGAATTATCAGGCGGAATTTAAAATAACTACTATTAATATTTTAAGGGCTGTAAAGGAAAAAGTAGGCAACATACAAGAACAAATGAGTAATGCAAGCAGAGGGATGGAAAATCGAAGACAGAATCAAAAAGAAATGCCACAAATTAAAACACTGTAACAGAAAAGAAAAAATGCCTTTGATGTGATGATCAGTAGACTGGACACAGCTGGGAAAAGAATCAATGAGCTTGAAGATACGTCAACAGAAATTTCCCAAACTGAAAGCAGGATAAATACCAAAAACTTACACAAATACCAAAGTACAAAAAAACGCACACAAACTGCAGAAAACCAAAGATGAAGAGAAAATCTTGAAAGAAACCAGAAGCAAAAACACTGAACTAGTGAAGAACAAGAATAAGAGTTACAGCATACTTCTCACTGGAGAGCATGCAAACAAAAAAAGAGTGGGTATAATATTTCAAGTGTTGAAAGAAAAAAATCACCAACAAGAACTCTGTATCTAAAGAAATCATGCATCAAAGTGAAGCACTTTCCTGAACAAACAAAACTGAGAGAATTCAGCACTAGCAGACCTGCCTGCAAGAAATGTTAATACTGTTAAGGTGGCATAACTCCCCAAATCAACCTACAGATGATCCCTATTAGAATCCCAGCTGGCATCTCCAAACCTGCCTCTGCTCCATCTTCACACCTTCCCTCTGTGTGGTGCCCCTCTGCCTCTCTATGGACATCTGTGGTTGCATGTAGGGTCCAGGATAATGTCCTCATCTCAAAATCCTTACCTTAATCATATCTGCAAAGACCTCCTTCCCCTCTTCAGCCTACAATAGCAAAAACATCTTGGAAGAAGAAGAAAGTAGGAGGAATCAGTCTACTCAATTTCAAGACTATTATATAGCTAGAGTAATGAAGCCTGTGTGGTATTAGAGGAGGGACATACATGTCTCAGAGTGAAACAGAAGAGATGGCCCAGAAACAGACCCATACAAGTGTGGCCAGCTGATTTTTGACAGAAGTGTAAAAGCAATTTATTGGAGGAAAGATAGCTTTTCAACAAACAGTACTGTAGTAATCAGATACCCATAGGCCAAAAAAAATGAACCCTGATTTAACCTCATACAAAAACTAAACTCAAAATGGATCACAGGGACTTCCCTGGTGGAGCAGTGGTTAAAAATCTGCCTGCCAATGCAGGGGACACGGGTTCATGCCCTGGTCCGGGAAGATCCCACATGCCGCGGAGCAACTAAGCCCGTGCGCCACAACTACCGAGCCCACGTGCCACAACTACTGAAGCCTGTGCACCACAACTACCGAAGCCCGCGTGCCTAGAGCCCATGCGCCACAACAAGAGAAGCCATCGCTATGAGAAGCCTGTGTGCCGCAGCAAAGAGTAGCCCCCGCTCACCTCAACTAGAGAAAGCCCGTGCACAAAACCAAAGACCCAACACAGCTAAAAATAAATAAATTGATTTTTTTTTAAAAAAATGGATCACAGATTCAAATGTAAAACTATAAACTTTTAGGGGGAAAAAAAACTTGAGGCAAATATTTAGAATCTAAACCTACTGTGATGGTTAATTTTGTGTGTCAACTCAGCTGGGCCAGATATTTGGTGAAGCATTATTCTAGATGTTTCTGTGAGGGTGTTTTGGATGCAATTAACATTTAAATTGGTGGACTCTGAATAAATCAGGTTGCCCCCTGCCCCCAATAGAGTGGGTGGCCTCATCCAGTCAGTTGAAGGCCCTCAGACAACGGAAGACTGACCTCCCGTGCAAGAATAAATTCCGCCAGCAGACAAACTTCAGATCTGAACTTCAACACTGGCTCTCCCCTGGGTCTCCGGCCTACCATCCCACCCTGCAGGTGCTGGACTTGCCAACTTGTATAATCACATAAGCCAATTCCTTAAAATAAATCTCTCTCCATACACATACACAAACACACACACACACACACACACACACCTTATTGCTTGTTTCCCTGGAGATCCCTGACTAATAGAACTATATAGCGAGTTCTTAAGATTTGACACAAAAGCCTGATCCATAAAAGGGAAAATTAATAAATTGGACTTTATCAAAATTAAAAACCTTTGCTCTGCAAAAGACACTGTTAAGAGTACAAAAAGACATTGGGAGAAAATATTTGCAAATTATATATCTGACAAATGACTAGTATCTAGACTATACTAAAAAAAGACTCTCTAATCATCTTGATGCTTTGTGATGACCTAGAGGGGTGGGATAGGGAGGGTGGGAGGGAGGCTCAAGAGGGAGGGGGTATGGGGATATATGTATACATATAGCTGATTCGCTTTGTTGTACAGCAGAAACTAACACACCATTGTAAATTGCAATTACACTCCAATAAAGATTTAAAAAATAAAATAAAAAGTAAAAAAATAAAATAAAAAAATTTTAAAACTCTCCAAACTCAACAGTACAAAAGTCTAATTAAAAATGGGCAAAAGCCTTGAAGAGACATTTCAATGAGAAGGATCTATTGATGGCAAATAAGCACATAAAAGGTGTTCAACATCATTAGCCATTCGGGAAATGGAAATTAAAATCAGGAGCAATCCCTACACACCTATCAGAATGGCTAAAATAAAAAAGAGACAACAGCAAATGCGGGTGAGCATGCAGAGGACCTGGACCACAAGCATTGCTGACACAGATGTAAAATGTGCAGCCGCTCCAGGAAACAGCTTGGCAGTTTCCTGAAAAATTAAACGTGCAACTGCCATATAACTGCTGCTTAATTTTCTTGAAAAGTTAAACCGCAATTATACACACGGGCATTTATACCAAAGAAATAAAAAAGGTGCGTTCACACAAAAACCTGTGCACAAACGTTTATACGTAGCAGCTTTGTTTGCAAAAGCCAAAAACTGGAAACTCAGACATTCTTCAATGGGTGAATTATTTTTAAGTACGGTACATCCATACCATAGAATACTAGCTAGCAACAAAAAGAACAAACCCTGATACACACAACAACCTGGATCAATCTCCAGAGAATTATGTGGAATGATAAAAGCCAAGCCCGGGGACTTCTCTAGTGGTCCAGTGGTTAAGGATCCACCTTCCAACGCAGGGAACACAGGTTCAATCCCTGGCTGGGGAACTAAGATCCCACATGCTGCAGGGCGACTAAGCCCACACGCCACAACTAATAAGCCCACGCGCCACACCTAGAGAGCCCACGCATCTCAACTACTGAGCTTGTGAGCCACAACTAGAGAGAAGCCCACGTGCCGCAAAGAAGAGCCCGCACACTGCAACAAAGATCCCGCGTGCCGTAACTGAGACCTGACGCAACCAAATAAATAAATAAATAAATAATTTTTAAAAAGCCAATCCCAAAAAGCTACATAGGCTGTGAGTCCATTTATATAACATTCCTGAAATGACAATATTATAAAAATGGAGAACAGATTAGTGGTGGCGAGCGGTTAAGCCGCATTGGGGGTGGGCGGGGAGCGGGTGTGGCCATTAAGAGGGCAACATAAGGGGTCCTCGTGTTGATGGAAATGCCCAGCATCTCGCCTGTACCAACATCAACACCCTGACTGTGATACTACAGTCCAGTCTGGCAAGACGTTACAACGGAGGTAAATGGACAGAGGGCACAGGGGACCCCTCACTATGGTTTCCTACCACTGCTTACGGAGCTACAATCATCTCAAAATGGAAGTTTAGTTAAAGAAGACTGATCAGTACTAACATGTCAGAAGAATGAAAATCTCCTAGCAGAGACACGGCGGGGAGGGTGTAGATACTGACTGGGAAGGGGCTCCTGGCTTTACATAAGCACAAATCCATCAGGCCGTACATTTAAGATTAGTACAATTTACACATGTGATTATATGCTATGCCTCAGTGAAAAATTATTTTAAGTTGCCTTTGGTTATTAATCTTGTTCACTGTAACTATGATATGATTATATATAAAATTTTTTTTAACTGTCTGTACATTTATCAACAATGAAACCGTGGGCAGCTTTTAGCAGAAGCTGTTTAGGTGGGGTGGTGAAGCCATATGAGACCAGGTTAAGGAATGAGCAGGAAATGAGCGAACACAAAGAGGCAAACACGTGCAACTCTTTCCAGAAGTTGCCAGTAAAGAGTGATAAGGTGATACTCGGAAGGGAAGGTATTGCTGAAGAGCTTTACTAAAATAGGAAAACATGAGCAAATGTACATCCTGAAGGAAAAAACTTGGTAAATAATGAGTCTAAAGCCATACGAGCACAACGCTACACAATGTTTAGCAAAAGGTTTGTGAAAAAGAGGGAAAAGCAAATATGAAGAGACCACTCATTGACAGAAGATGCCACACCTGCACTGCCTGTACTGGGGGGAGATCACTGATGACACTGGTGCACCTGTAGGTTTCATGGTGGGAATAACTGTAACAGAAACCACGACGACAACCGTAATGACAGCTCTGTGGTGCCGAATGCGTACTGCGATAGCCAGCCCCGAGGTGACCCTTAATGTCCCGTAGCCTGACATTCACACTCTGTGCTGTAACCTCCACACAGAGCAGGGCTGAGCTGTGTGATTGCTAAGACATGACAGGGCGCAACTTCCAACATCGGGGCATAAAAGACAATGCAGCTTCCACCCTCTTCCCTCTTGGATGGCTCTGTCTAGGGGAAAGCTAGTCACAACACTGAAGCGTCTGCAAAGAGGCCCAAACAGTACCACGTGAGTGACCATCCTAGAGGCAGCTGCTCCGGCCCGGCCAAGACTTCGTAAGACGCCAACCCCGTGAGAGACCCTAAGCCTTTAAAACCACCAACTAAGCTGCTTCTGAATGACTGAGCCACAGAAACTGTGACATAATAAATGTTTACTGTTTTAAGCCAGGAGATCCAGGAGTCATTTATTAAGCAGCAGTAGATACCTACCCTACTTGCTTGAGTGGCAGGCATGCTAGGTATACAGGAACCCACTCGTGATCCCCATGTCAAGAGGAGGAAACTGAGACACACAGAAGCTAGGTAACTGGCCCCAATTATCACTCAGCCGGCAAGTGATATGGACCCAGATTCAAATCTAAGGACAGCTCGATTAACTGCTGTGCATACGTCCTCCCCAAGCAGAAGCAGTTCCCACCCCCCCGTTTTCACTTCTGCCGTGAAACAGGAGGCAAGACTACCTGCTGAGACAGCAGGGAAGAGCAGGGGAATCGGAGAACTGAATGAAATGGAAAAGGTCTGAAACAGCTGCCACGAGGAGCCAGGACGAGGTCTGGCTAGAGAGATCGAACAGGATTTCCAAACAGTCCAGGAGAGGTCAGGAGCCATGACCTGCCACGTAGTGAATTTAAGATGAGCACGATGAAGAGAACACAGGGCTGCTAGTGGACCTACACATAAAGCGTCATTTCAGGTGTGAAACAGTGGTGATGGCCAGATGGAAGAGAAAACACATGTCTTTCCCAAGTCCAACTAATACATAAGGAGCCACATGCAGAAAAATTCCAGGACACACGAAAGAAATATTCTACAACAAAGTATCACGTAAGGTCTGAAGAAAAGACTAAGACGAATGATGATAAACTGACAGTAACTGCCTTGATCTCAAGCATCAGAAGTTTTTCTAGAGAACCTTCCCTTTTTCCTATCTCCATTCAAAATGTCACAAGAAAAATTAAAACCTATAAAAGAAAAAGAACATACTAGTTCCATTACAATCAGACACACCTTAAGAGCAGCCTCACTGACTTAATCTGATGAATAAAACTTACAACAGAGCTTTAGGCCCAAAACTTATCAAATTCACTATTAAACTTTTCTAAACACATTCAAGTTTCAGTTTCACGCATGTGCTTTTAAAATTACTTCACTTTACTTGACAGACTGACACAAAGGGGCTTCCCTGGTGGCGCAGTGGTTCAGAGTCCACCTGCCGATGCAGGGGACACGGGTTCGTGCCCTGGTCCGGGAAGATCCCACATGCCGCAACGGGACAGGACACAACAGTGAGAGGCCCGCGTACCGCAAAAAAAAAAAAATTTTTAAATAGTAACACCTATAATTAAACGGTTATGAAGGTGGCACAAGTGTTCCATCATCCACTTTCAGTCTTACCCTTATCTGCTCAGTGGAGCTGCTGCTAAGCTCATCACCGGACTCTGAATCGTGATGAATCCGTTCCGAGCCTTCTCCTGCTGAATCACAAGACTGTTCCTGGGAGAAGCCAGCTTTCTCTACGTCCAAGAACTCCGGACCAGGAAAGTGACCAAATAACCGTGTCCTATTCTGGCCAGAAACTTTGGGAGAATGTGAGTCACTGTTGAACTTTCCATTATTATGGGTCAGGTCCAGGCTGAGGTTGACAGTCTGACCTGGAATATAACTGGGTCCAAAATTCTGATTGGCATCACGAATAAGACCTGTTCCTTGAACAGACGGCGATGGCTTTCCAAAACTTGAAAGCTCGGGCAATTTGTTCACATTTTCTGTTGACCTCTGAAGGTGGAGACTCTGCATCGTTTTCACAGAATGATTCGGCAGCCCCGCTGCCTGTTTCACAGGCGGCATCAGGGCTCTGCGGCCGACCTCCCTCACATACTGGGCAGGCACATAAAACGCTTTGGAGTTCTCATCCAGCTTCACCTGCCACCAGTCATCGTTGGTCTTCTTCACCAGGATATATCGCTCCCCTTGTTTTATCACGACCTTTCTGTCCTTCGCTTCGTATTCGTAATCATATTCCACTTCAATATACACCTGCCCTGGAACAATCTTCCCACCTCTGTCAGCCATTTTCATTCCGTATTATTCACCTCTCAAAAAGGATGCTTTGCCACATTATGGCTCTGTGGCTTGTTGGATCGATACAGCTATTTTTATTTAAATGAAGGAAGAGAATGAAGAAAAAAGTTAACATAGTCTGGATTTTTAATATTCATTCACAAGCATCATAGAATAAAGAACATTACCTTCAAATCTCAAACCCAGAAATTAAACATGGGTCTAATATTGTATGTATGGTCCTGCATTACAAACGCTCTCATTCTAACTGTAATCTACATTTTTCAGTCGTTTATGACCAAAACTGAACCAATGACTGGAATGGTAAATACGCTAACCAACCAGACGTACGACTATCAAAAATAAGAGGTGAGAAGAACTTTCCTTCCTTTCATGACTACCTCAAACCTCCTTCACTTTCTTAGAAAGGCTCACTAACAATAACTAATACATATTAGGCACTTACCAAGGCCAGGCATTGCTCTAGGTTCACTGTATGCCTTATCAAAAACCCTCTTGGAAGCTGAGGCTGAATTTCAATGACCCTGAATTTCATTCACTGACCCTGTATTCTTTATTTTCTAAAATGATCAAGTGCATTAGTGAGCTTAAAAAAAAGTTATCCAAATATATGTTTCATTTTCTAATATAAACTGATTAAAAAGCAGCATTGTTATTTTTAGGCAAAATACACACAAACAGAGAAAAGAGTCTGCTAGTTTACTTTTGTTTCCTCTTACATCCACCCCAGGATGACCACATCCTCGTTAAGCTGAATCCCACAAATCCCAGCAAATAACCAGTCTTTTTATTTGTAAATTTTACACACACACACACACACACACACACACACCATGAAAAGTCTACTAGAAATATCCCTAAAATGGCTTGAGAAACCTAGGATTCACTTTTACAATTCCAAATATTTTAGTACCTCATAAAACATAGCATTCAAGCTTCAGAAAGATCACAGCATCTCGATTTTGCTACAATTCAAGTCGAGCCCCAACTACTGTGGGATGAATTGTGTTCCCCAAAAAGGTATGTCTAAGTCCTAACACAGGACCTGTGAATGTGACCGTACTTGGAACTAGGGTCTTGGCAGATGCAATCAATTTGAGATGAGTTCACATTGATTAGGGTGGGCCCCAAATCCTTGGAGACAAGGAGAGGAGACACGGAGGGAATAAGACCACGTGCAGACAGAGGCAGAAATGGGGAGTGAAGCAGCTACAAGTCAAGGAATGCCAGCAACCGCCAGAAACTGGAATGGGCAAAAGGAAGGATTCTCCCCTAGAGCCTTCAGAGGCAGCACAGAGGACCTCTGGCTCCAGAACAGTGAGAGAGTAAGTTTCTGTAGTTTTTAGGTCACCCAGTTGGTAGCACTTTGTTACAGCAGCCCTAGGAAAACACACTCAACCCAGCACTCCAGGATCCTCAGGCAAACCAGAGTAACTCTGACTAGTGAGATGTACCAGAAATGTGCCTACAAGGTCGCGTAGCCTCCCAATTTTCCTCCGCACCTAAGTACCGGGCACGAAACTATTTACACTATATGTGCAGTAACCACCACGCCCCTGGGGACAACATCCTCTGAAACAGACAAAGCCCAGGTGATAACTAGTTAGACATACAATTTCAGCAACTAAAATTTACTTTCTAGACAAACTACTTGAATAATAAATTTAACATAGTAATGTTGTTTCAAAAAAAATAATAAAAATAAAAAACTTACCTTAGAAGGAGAACTAAACAGCCAGTCTTACATTTAAACCTATAGAAAAAAAAATAATAATAAAGTTCATTAACTTTAACCGGGATTACTTAAAGAAGGCTAAGAATGCAATGTTGCTCACGGTTTTAGAAGCATAACTTTTTTACAACAGCTATAAGGCACACAGTACAATTTTACATATCACGACTGCATCCAGCACCGCCCTCCAAACAAAGCACACTTTACCACTGCCCCTCCTACTTCATTTCCACTTCGTTTCAACTTCATTTTCGCCCTGTTTTTATCCTGACAGAAATATCTTTTCAAACTTCTAAGAACACGAGTAACAACTTTTGTAAAATCGTTAGTAAAAAACAAACCCAGAATGTGAGACATTCTATGAGAAACACACCTGAACTCTTCAAAAACTCAATTTCATGAAAAATGAAAGAGAGAGAGAGATTCTTCTAGATTAAAGGCGACTGCTAACACACAACAACTGAATCCACTCAGTGTCCTAACAGGTACCTGAAACTTAACCATATCCAAAATCTCCCCCCGCCCACCCCGACCCTGCCTAATCTGCCTGGTCTTTCCCCACACAGTAAACAGAAATTTTAAGCTTCAAAGCAATCAGCCTTTATTTTCACGCATTACCACAGTATTAGTCACTATGAACCTTAATCCTTTTACCTACATAAAAAGTTTTCACTACAACTTTTCAAAATTCCACATTGAAATACTTATCCTCAGGTGATGTTTTTTTCTTTTACTTTCCAGGAAGTAATAAAATAACTTACGAAACATCTCTGAAGATACTGAAACAAGTCAGGGAATACACAGAAGGCTACAGGAGCTCAGGTGTACCAGAACTGCTCAGACACTGATCCGCGGGCATGGAGCAAAGGGAAGTATGAAGAGTAAGGAGTAAACTGCATGGTTTCCTGGTAGCAGGGGAGGGGCCGTGGGGTGGAGTGCAGCACAGGTTAGCGGCGTCCACGCCCCGGGCCTCTCACTGCCAGGCTTTACGACCACACCTTCCCCACCGACCGCAGAGGTATGGAGCAAGAGGAACCAGGGAAAACGGGAAGTCAGTTTCACCACGCTCAACATGGGACACCCAAACTAAAGTTCTCAGTACTGTAAAGGAAATGAGAAGTGGGAGGACAAGAAAGACAGAGAAGCAGTCAAAAGACATCCAGATAGAACAGGTAGTTGATACAAGGCAGATGACATGAGCAAGAGTGAGCACAGGGGTAACAGGACCTGAGAACAGGTTTCTAGTTAATACGGGGATGGGGGTGGGAAACGAACTGGGAAGCCCGAGACAACTGAAATAATAAACTTCTAGAAAGTCACGTAGCAGGAATTATGTATCACAATCCAAGGTCTAGGAAAAGTTAGATAAAATAAATATGAAGAGAAAAGCCCTATTACAAACTACAGATTCAAATAAAATTAAAATAATTGTGGGGTAGCTCTAAAAACTTGGATCTAAGGGAAATTTATCTGCATATATGTGAATAACATCTGCTGCCTATTTTTATTTAAAAACATAAGCAGTATTAAAACAAATGTTTGTGGTTTTAATTTTGGTTTGTTTCTTCGTCTATTCCCCAAACTGTGGATTCTTTTTTTTTTTAAGTTTTTTATTGAAGTATACTTGTTTTACAATATCATGTAAGTTTCAGGTATACAGCACAGCACTTCAGTTATATATACATTCTTTTTCAGATTCTTTTCCCTTATAGGTTATTACATAATATTGAGTATAGTTCCCTGTACTATACAATAGGTCCTTGTTGATTATCTTTTTTTTATTAAGAGTGATCATCTCTTTTATTTTTAATTTTTATTTTATTTTATTTATTTTTTGGCTGTGTTGGGTCTTCCATTGCTGTGCACGGGCTTTCTCTAGTTGGGGTGAGTGGGTGCTACTCTTTGTTGCAGTGTGCAGGTTTCTCACTGTGGTAGCTTCTTCTCTTGCTGCGGAGCACGGGCTCTAGGCGCACGGGCTCAGTAGTTGTAGCACGCGGGCTCAGCAATTGTGGCTCGCGGGCTCTAGAGTGCGGGCTCAGTAGTTGTGGCACACAAGCTTAGTTGCTCCACGGCATATGTAGGATCTTTCCAGACCAGGGCTTGAACCCGTGTCCCCTGCACTGGCAGGCAGATTCCTAACCAGTGCGCCACCAAAGAAGTCCCTTGATTTTCTACTTTATACAGACTAGCCTGTGTATGTTAATCCCAAACTCCTAATTTATCCCTCCCCCCACTGTGTATTCTTCTCTTTAGATTAGGTTGAGCACTGTTTATCCTGCTATCTTAACCTCTCAAGTATTTCGATTAGAATCTTGTTCAACTACAACGCCCTCTGAGCAAAACACTCCTCCAATTGAAATATATTCTATACTTATCACCACACTCCTCCACCCTTTTTCATCACACACACACAACTACTAAGTACCCAACCACCAGGATAGAGTTTTTGCACATCTACTATTCGGTAACAACCACTGCTTTTCTTTGAGGCGTGAAAAGCCTCTTACCAGTGGTCCTCTTCCTCAAGTTTCAACAAGAACAGACACACAACTTTTTACAACTTTTACTTCTTCCCCACCCCCCACCAAAGTCAGATTCATTTCTACCAGGCTATTTTAAAATCGAATGGCCTCCTCCTTTCTGTCTACCAATTTTTCTCATTTTCTTCCCTAGCACAAATTACACAGCCAGCAAATGTTATCTTCCTCCCCCAAGACATCTGCTTTAATCAACTACATCTCACAGCATGAGATCCTTACCAGGTACATCAAAAAGTAAACAAGTAAACAAAGTCTTAAGAGGACTGGGATAACTGTATCCATAATTAATGACCTTACAATTTAAGTCTGATACATACATGTACAACATATTTAGCAATTCTAACACCATGAACAACAAAATGCTAATATAGCCTCACACACATATTAACCCACTTAAAAATACCACAGTTTAAGCACCGATTCTTGACACTAAGTCCTCCAGTAGCTTTAAAAGTACTTGTTTAAAATTAACACTCCCTAAACAACCCTCTACTAAAGAAATCAATTAAACTTAATGAGCACAACAAAAAAGTTAAAAACAACTCTAGCATAAGTTCCACAATAAGAAATTATTCCACCAAATAATTTTGTAGATTGTACACTTAACAAGAAATCATAGGCCATGATAGGGCACCCAAGGTTTTTTTCTTAATGCATGATCCCTGTTTTCTAAGAATAAAAACATATAGAATATAAGATATATACTTAGGCCTAAAGAACAGAAGCAAAGTATACTCATTGCTATTATAAGCTATTCTGGTCATAAAGAAATAGCAAAAATAGGAACACCAGAAAGGAGACAGGAAATAATCAGGTAACTGGAAAGCAGTAGAAAACTCAGCCAAGCATAAACTGGTAAAGGAAATTCAAACCCAGATTGAAATATGAAACAAAAATGAGGAAACAACAAAAGAAGTACTTGGGAGAGCAAGCAGATTTTAATAAAAATGCTATTTGCAGGCTTCCCTGGTGGCACAGTGGTTGGGAGTCTGCGTGCCGATGCAGGGGACACGGGTTCGTGCCCCGGTCCGGGAAGATCCCACATGCCGCGGAGCGGCTGGGCCCGTGAGCCATGGCCACTGAGGCTGCGCGTCCGGAGCCTGTGCTCCACAACGGGAGAGGCCACAACAGTGAGAGGCCCACGTACAGAAAAAAAAAAAAAAGATATTTGCATTGAGTATTTCAGAAAGATTTGTGCCATCAAGTCTTTCTTAGAAATGAGGTAGGGACTTCCCTGGTGGCACAGTGGTTAAGAATCTGCCTGCTAATGCAGGGGACATGGGTTCGTGCCCCGGTCCAGGAAGATGCCACATGCCACAGAGCAACTAAGCCCGTGAGCCATGACTACTGAGCCTGTGCTCTAGAGCCCGTGAGCCACAACTACTGAGCCCACGTGCCATAACTACTGAACCCACGTGCCACAACTACTGACCTGCGCTCTAGAGCCCATGCTTTGCAACAAGAGAAGCCACTGCAATGAGAAGCCCGCGCACCGCAACAAAGAGTAGCCCCCACTCGCCCCAGCTAGAGAAAGCCCACGCGTGGCAACGAAGACTCAACATAGCCAAAAATTAATTAATTAATTTCTTTTAAAAAGAAAGAAATGAGGTGGATGTAAGAAATTTTTCTTGGATTGTTACAAGAGTGAAGAAAATATTCCAATTTAAAAAGGAAGAAATATAACCTTGGGTTTGACAATTAGTCTTTAGATATACCACTAAATGCATAATCCATGAAAGAAATAGGACTTTATTAAAATTAAAAACTTCTGCTCTGTGAAAGATAATGCTGGGAGAATGAAACCACAGACAAGGAGAAAATATTTGTAAAATACATATCTGATGAAAGACTTTTATCCAAAATATACAAAGAACTCTTAAAACGCAAAAGAACCAAATTCTTTTTTTGTTTGTTTGTTTGTTTTTTTTGTTTTTTTGCGGTACGCGGGCCTCTCACTGTTGTGGCCTCTCCCGTTGCGGAGTACAGGCTACGGACGCGCAGGCTCAGCGGCCATGGCTCACGGGCCCAGCCGCTCCGCGACATGTGGGATCTTCCCAAACCGGGGCACAAACCCGTGTCCCCTGCATCGGCAGGCGGACTCTCAACCACTGCGCCACGAGGGAAGCCCCAGAACCAAATTCTTTAATCGAAAATGATCTGAAAAGAGACATCATGAAAGAATATATGCAGGTGACAAATGAGCACATGAAAAAATGCTCAACATTGTCATTAGGGAATTGCAAATTAAAACAATGAGATACCACTGTACAACTCTTAGAATGTCTAAAATCCAAAAAAACTGACACCACCAAATGCTGATGAGGGTATACAGCAACAGGAACTTTCATTCACTGCTGATGGGGATGCAAAATGGTTCAGCCACTTTGGAAGACAGTTTAACAGTTTCTATTGATACAAAGCTAAATGTTGTCTTAACCATACAATCTAGCAATCACACCCCTAGGTACTTACCCAAATGAGTTGAAATCTTATTTCCACAAAAAGTCCTGCACGCAAATGTTCAGAGAAGCTTTATAACTGCACAAAACTGGAAGCAACCAAGATGTCCTTCAGTAGGAGAAAGGATAAACTGCGAGACAGCCAGACTTACAATACTATTCAGTGATAAAAAGAAAAGAGCTATCGAGCTACGAAAAGACAGAAATGAATCTTAGATATATTTTGCTAAGTGAAAGAAAAAAACATAGCCTGAAAAAGCCACATACGGAATGATTATATTATATGACATTCTGGAAAAGTCACAACCATAGAGACAGTGATTGCTGGGGTTAGGACGAAGTGGGGGGGGGGGATTCCATAGATGAAGCACAGGGGATTCTTTTAGGTCAATGAACTATTCTGTATGATACTGTAATGGTGGACACATGACATTATGCCCTTGTCAAAACCCATTAATCTTTACAACACAAGCATGAAGTTCAATGTTTGCAAATTCTAAACAATCATTTAGGAGGTCAGGGGAATCCCAGGATGGAAAGCAGATGTGACAAGATAGTCTAACGGTATTACACATACATGGAACAACCTCACTGAATGGAGAGGGGATGGAGGGAGAGGCTAACCTCACTCATTCTGGAAATAAGTGAGGTTTATAAGAACACAGATCAAGGAGCTGCACATAAGTACCGTGTTCTAACACATAAAAAACATTCCCCATGGGGTATGAATTAAAAATTCTGATACTGCTATACATGTACACACACTGGACTTGAATAATTAAGTACAGAGAATGCAGATGTGGGCACCAAGTTTCCCAATGTTGGAATACGAATTTATAGGCATGCAAGGGAGAAGGCTAGAATGGTCCTGGGGTAACACATTAGACTTGGAGACAGAAATGTGAACTCACTTTTAGCTCACCACAGGTACAGATGATTGCATGAAGAAGTATTACAGGCGTGTGTCTATACACTGCTTACTGCACCATACACAGGTCCTTGCTGTCAGTAAAAATGACACCTTGGCAGCAACAAGCACACCTAGCACCCAGATTTGGTTTCTAATACCATTCTCCAAATGAAGGAGCCGAGGCTCTTTGGAGAAATGACTGATTCAA
This sequence comes from Monodon monoceros, assembly GCF_005190385.1. NCBI lineage: Eukaryota > Metazoa > Chordata > Mammalia > Artiodactyla > Monodontidae > Monodon > Monodon monoceros. Next base: position 3,528,264 of record NW_021703778.1, read on the forward strand.
GGGCTGGGGCAGGAAATATCCAAGGTGAGCCTGGAGCCTGTAGTGACACATTCTCCCCACCTGGTTTTTACCTACTTGATTTAAATGCTTCCTATCATTAGACAACTGTCTTCTTAAACAGTAACTCAAATTAAAAGTGGTATCATGCATATTTGATATTCCTATTAACATATCTTACATTATGCTGTCCCACTTTTAAATAAGTTAAACAAAATTACATTTCTTTTGTTCTTTACTTTTACACACTGCTTTTCTCATCAAAATACAAATTACAATTATTTAAGAGGTATTAGGAGTTCTCCACTATCACTGGTTGTTACAGCTTCAAAATCATTCTAAAATGATCTCTTCTTATACATGGAAATGTAACTACTGACCCAACTGACATAGGGTAGAAAGTGAGGAAAGTACTGTATTCCAAAAAATTTCACAAACTCAGTACTTTAGGAAAACAGCCCTGATCAAGCCCTTCAGACCAAAAACTATTAAAATGGCTTTTAAACCCCTCAATTCACTTGCACACACTAAGACTTTTTTTTTTTACATCTTTATTGGAGTATAATTGCTTTACAATGGTGTGTTAGTTTCTGCTTCATAACAAAGTGAATCAGTTATACATATACATATGTTCCCATATCTCTTCCCTCTTGCGCCTCCCTCCCTCCCACCCTCCCTATCCCACCCCTCCAGGCGGTCACAAAGCACCGAGCTGATCTCCCTGTGCTATGTGATGATGCAGGATACCAAGAAGATAGCCTAAAGGTAAAAAACACATAATCAGTAAAAAGTCTAAAGAACAAAAAGAACTTTTTCTTGAACCCACAGGTTAAACTTCCCTTTCCTTCATATGCTGTGTCATCAAAAGCCACCTATACCAACAACAGCTCCACATCAACCTCTAAAACCAGCCTTCTACGATCTTCACTTAGCCTCTACATTCTTCAGCTCTTTACTTCCTGCTACATGCACTCTAGTCAATGGATTCTTCCTCCTATATCCTCATCACCTGAGTCCCATATTTTAATCTCTCACTAAGAACTTCCTAAAATAATCAGCTAAGGGAGTTCCTTGGTGATCTAGTGGTTAGGATTGCCAGCTTTCACTGCCGTGGCCCGGGTTCAGTCCCTGGTCAGGGAACTGAGATCCCACAAGCTGTGTGGCCTGGCCAAAAAAATAAATAACTAAAATAAAATAATTAGTTAAAAAAAAAAACCCAGAAGAAAGAAATTAAGATTTTTACAGTTCACACAATTTTCCTCTTGCCTCTGTGGCATCTCGCCCACCCTACCTGTTGTAACAACCCCATGCCCAGGGTCTCAGTCCACATCATTATACAAGTTGTTATGTATTAAGGAGAAAATCATAATCTTGGTCTTTAAGCGGTTTAATAGGATTTCCAATCCTCTAAAAATTCACTTTAGAAGAAAAACTCCATTCACTTCACAACTCCACTGGCTACCCAAGCATTAACCACCAGCCCAGCCCATTCAGATATTCCTCTGAAACTACACATGCTACCGTCTTAATCTCGGAGATGACTATTTACATTCAACCACTTTCAAATGTTTACCTAATCCCATGCTTTAAAAAAAGATACAGTCTACAAAACAAAGACAAATACAGCTACAAGTACAGTGATCATTATGGTCGGGTCACTGCAAAGTTCTAGTCAGACATCAGCAACTTACTTAAAAAAAGAAATAAGTACTCATTATAATGCTTAAATTATGCCAATCTACTTCAAATTAAATTGTGATAAGGACAGTGAGGTAGGCAAAGGACTTGAATAGATGTTTTTCCAAGGAAGATACACAAATGGCCAATAAGCAAATCAAAACCACAATGATAGGGCCTTCCTTGGTGGCCCAGGGGTTAAGAATCCGCCTGCCAATGCAGGGGACACGGGTTCGAGCCCTAGTCCGGGGAAGATCCCACATGCTGCGGAGCAACTAAGTCCATGCACCACAACTACTGAGCCTGTGCTCTAGAGCCCACGAGCCACAACTACTGAGCCCACGTGCCACTACTGAAGCCTGCACACCTAGAGCCCGTGCTCCACAACAAGAGAAGCCACTGCAATGAGAAGCCCACTCACTGCAACGAAGAGTAGCCCCCGCTCGCCGCAACTAGAGAAAGCCCACACACAGCAACGAAGACCCAAAGCAGCCAAAAATAAAATAAATGTATAAAAACAAAACAAAAAAACACAATGATACACCACTCCATACCCATTAGGGTGGCTACTGTAAAAATAACAACAGAAATAACAAGTGTTGGTGAGAATGTGGAGAAACTGGAATTCTTATGCATTGCTGGTAGAAATGTAAAGTGGAGAATGCAGTTTAAATCACCTTATACCTGTCTATCCGAAAACCATAAAAATCACTAAAATCCTCATATAGCTTTTACAGATTCTCTTTCAAAGTAAATACTAAAAGGCAAATAAACATTCAACCTTTTAGAAAACTGAAAAGTAGCACTTCTGTAGCACACAGACAATGATGAACTACTACTGCTACCAATCCCCTAGAGGTTTCTGTCCTCTACTGGGGAAAAAAAAAACCCCACAAAATTCCATGATTATTCATCTTTATTCCATTTAAATTATTTTACAAACCATTAAATATCCTATAATGCAAACTAAAATCAAAACAAGATATCACTCTCCACCAACTATAATAAAGTTATTTTTAAAAAACAAAGACAATATCAAGTGCTGACCAGGATACCAACAACTGGACACACATTCAGTGCTAGTGGGAACGCTAAATGGTATAGGCAGGCAGTTCAGTTTCTTATACATTTTCTCTCTTTCTCTCTCTTTTTTTTTTCTTTATTTTTGGCCATGCTGTGTGGCATGTGGGATCTTCAATTCCCGGACCAGGGATCGAACCCATGCCCCCTGCATTGGGAGCATGGAGTCTTAACCACTGGACCACCAGGGAAGTCCCTAAGCATACATTTTTTGTTGATTATATTCTGGACCATGAAACAAATCTCAATAAATCTAAAAAGACTGAAATAATATGAAGAATGTTCTCTGACAATTGAATTACATTACAAATTAATAAAAAGATATATTAAAACCCACAAATTTGCTGTTAGAATTTAAACAACATACTTCTAAATACCTCAGAGGTCAAAGAAGAAATCAAACAGGAAATTTGAACCGGATGACAACGAAAAGGTCACAGCTCAAAATTTGTGGGATGCAGCTATAGTAGTGCTTAGAGAAAATTTATATACTAAATGCCCATAATTAGAAAAGAAAAAGGTCTCAAATCAGTGATGTAAACTTGCACTCTAAGAAACTAGATAAAGAGCAAATTAAACCCAAAGCAAGCAGAAGAAAGGACATGATAAAGGTCAGAGCAGAAAGCTGTAAAAGACAGAAAAATGTTAGAGGGAATCAATGAAACCAGAAGGTAGTTCTTCAAAAGGATCAGTAACACTGACAATCCTCTCGCCAAACTGATCAGGAACTAAAGAGAAGAAACACAAATTACCAGTATCGGGAATGAGACAGGAGATATAACCACATATTCTAAAGACACTGAAAGGAAGATAAGAGAATATTATGAACAGCTTTATGCTGATAACTTCAACAACTTAGTGAACCAGACAAATTCCTTTGGCAAATTACCAAAGCTTGCTTAAGAAGAAACAGATAACCTAAATAGTCCTATATTTATTAAATAAATTGAATCTGTCTTTAAAAATCTTCCCACAAAGAAAACTCCTGGCCAAGATGGCTCCACTGGTGAATTTTACAAAATGTAAGGAAGATAATACCAATTCTACACAAACCTCTTAAAGAAAATTGAAACAGAGGAAAAACATCCCAACTCATTCTATGAAGTCAGCATTCTCCTCATACCAAAATCAGACAAAGACGTTATAAAAAAGAAAAACTACAGACCAATATCCCTCATGAAAATAGACACAAATGTCTCAGACACAAACTTATCTCCAACAAAGAACTCATATCTAGAATATAAATAACTGTACAAGCCATTAAGAAGACAAATGACCCAATTAAAAAAGGGCAAAAGACAGGAACAGACAAGTGTTCATATCCAATGAAGATCTATAGATGGTAAATAAGCCCATGAAAAGATGCTCAACATCTTTAGTCATTAGGGAAATGCAAATTAAAAACACAAAGAAATAACATCACATGTCTACTAGAATGACTAAAATTAAAAGACTGACGATACCAGTATTTCTGAGAATGTGGAGCAACCAGAACTCTCAAATACTGCTGGTGGGGATGTAAAATGGTACAACCACTTTGGGAAAAGTTGGAGAGATTCTTAAAAGCTTGAAATATACATCTACCATATGACCCAGGGATTCTACTCCTAGGTAGTCACCAAAGAAAATGAAAACACACGTCCACACAAACACCTGTATGTGAATGTTCACAGTGGCTTTATCTGTAATAGTCCCTAATTGGAAACAACCCAATGTCCACCAACAGGCGACCGGATGAACTAATTGTGTAATATCCACACAATAGGATATCACTCAGCAATAAAAGGAACGAACTACTGATACACACAACAAACTGGATGAATCTCAAAATAATTTTGCTGAGTGGAAGTAAGTCAGAAAGAGAAAAACAAATACCGTATGCTAACACATATATATGGAATTTAAAAAAAAGAAAAAAATGGTTATGAAGAACCTAGGGGCAGGACAGGAATAGAGACGCAGATGTAGAAGATGGACTTGACATGGGGAGGGGTAAGGGTGAGCTGGGACGAAGTGACAGAGTGGCATGGACATATATACACTACCAAATGTAAAACAGATAGCTAGCGGGAGGCAGCCGCATAGCACAGGGAGATCAGCTCGGTGCTCTGTGACCACCTAGAGGGGTGCGATAGGCAGGGTGGGAGGGAGATGCAAGAGGGAGGAGATATGGGGATATATGTATAGCTGATTCACTTTGTTATAAGCTAACACACCATTGTAAAGCAATTATACTCCAATAAGGATGTTAAAAAAAAAATAATTTGCTGAGTGAAAAAAATCCAGACAAGGAAGAGTGCATACTGTACGATTCCATCTACATAAAATCCTAGAAAATGCAAAGTAATACAGAGTGCCAGAAAGCAGATCAATAGTTACCAGGGAACGAGGGCAACAAATTACCTTTGGGCTCAAGGAAATGGGGAGGTGGGTGATGGATATGCTTGTTATCCTGATAACGGTGATGATTTTAGAGGCATAACTATTCATATGTCCAAACTCATCAAACTACACACTTAAAATATGTCCAGTTTATTTTACAGCAATTATACCTCAATAAAGCTGCTAAGACAAAACCTTATAATGCAATGGCTTTATGCAGGGGACACGAGTTCGAGCCCTGGTCGGGGAAGATCCCACATGCCACAGAGCAACTTTATATATATTTAGAACGGCTTTACATACATATAAAGGATATTTTGTAGGGTAAGGATACCAGCAACAGGAATTCTCATTCACTGCTGGTGGTAATGCAGAGTGGCACAGCTACTTTGGAAAGGATTTGGGCAGTTTCTTATAAAGTTAAACATACATTTAACATACGATCTCGCAATTCCTGTTCTAAGTATTTACCCAAGAAAAATGAAACCATAAATCCCTGAAAAGGCCTTACATGAACATCCAAAACAGCTTTATTCATAACAGCCAGAAATTGGAAATGACCCAGAGGCCTATCAACTGGTAAATGCCTAAACTAACTGTGATACACTCATCTGTAAAACAGGAAACAATACAAACTTCAGAAGATCCCTGTGAAAATGGGTAGAGAAAACATGAAAAAGTACTTAGTAAATTATAAAGCGTGATAAAAAGCATCACACTAATCACAGTTTACTCAAGGAAGCCAAATGGAGGCAAAAGCATATATACATATAGTACGTAGCCTTTCATGTCTGGCTTGTTTCACCTAGAACAATGCTTCTGAGATACATTCATGTCTTTGTATGTATCTGCAGTTCACCCCATTTTATCGTTGAGTGTTCTATTTTATTGTATGTACATTTTAACTCAAAACTGATTTTTTTAAAACAAACCAGTAATATACAGCAAAATACAGGTAATTTTCAACTAACTTTAAAGATACCACTCTAACTTGTAAATGTATTCTGAATTCTCCTGTGGTAAAGGAACAGAGAACTCAGGGTGGGAGGACTGAAATTTAAATCAGGATTTGCCATGCATTAGCTAGCTCTCAGGCCCTCAGCACCTGAACGATCTGTAAAACAAAAGAAACAACACAAACCTCAAAAGATCCTTGTGAAAATGGAAAGACAAAAAAGTACTCTGTAAACTACAAGGCATGATACAGAACATCCACATTAATCAGTGCTTACTCAAAGAAGCAAAACTTGTCGAGAAGGAAAACACTCACAAATGAACTGATTGCTCTTAAATTAGTCCCTCCTCAAACGTCCCTGTTTCTGCCTCTTGCTACCTAAGACAAGTCACCTAACCTCTCTGAGTCTCAGTATTTTTTCCATTTGTGAAAAGGAGCTAACTAATGGTACATATCACATATTGGGAGAGTTAAATGAGTAAATATGTGTAAAGTACTTGGTATAATCCCTAGCACATGCTAAGTGTTTTATAAGTTTTAGCTCTTATTACAAAAATACTATTATCGGGAATTCCCTGGAGGTCTGGTGGTTAGGACTCTGAGCTTCCACTGCAGGGGGCCTAGGTTCGATCCCTGATCAGGGAACTAGGATCCCCGAAGCCATGAGGCGTGGCCCCCCCCCAAAAAAAAAACCATTATTACCCTATGAGACCTAACAGTAGCCTCCATCCTGCCCACCCAAGCTGCAATAGTGCAGGTCATATTAGCGATCTAGATCACTGCTTCTCACTTTTAGTGAAAGACATCATCACCTGGAGAGCTTCTTTAAAAAAAAAACAAAAAACATTCTTTTAGATGAGCTTTAGATTTACAGAATTACTGCAAAGAGAGTAGAGTTCCCATATACACTGTACACAGTTTCCCCTACCACAAACATCTTACATTAGTATGGTACATTCGTCATATTCAATGAACAAATACTGATACCTAATAATGTCCGTATTCCTTAGTTTTTCCCCAATGAACTTCTTCTGTTCTGGGATCCCATCCAAAACATCACATATACATTTCGTAGTCATATGCTGCAAGTTACTGAGACTCCAGGTATTGTAAGGAGAGTAGGTTTGTGGGGGGCCCTAAAATGTCCATTTCTAGCACGTTCCCAAGGGCTGCTGATAGGGCCAATGTGAACACACACTGAGAACAGCACTGATCTGGATTCTAGACTCCAGGACCACGCTGCTCAACACAGCAGGCAGACGTGGTTCCTGAGCATGTGAAGTACGGCTAATCTAAACTGAGACGTGTGGAAATGTCAAATACATATGGGGTTCTGAAGATGTCATGTAGACAAAAATGATAATAAAATTTATTTCATGGTTTCTTTTTAACTTTACCTATCATGTGAGCACTAAAAACTTGAGAATTACACAGGTGACTGGCATTACATTTCTATTGGACAGTAGCAGTCTGAAGTCCCGGCAGCATCGGTATCATCGGGGGCTTGTTAGAAGTTCAGGTAATTCCCATGCACAAAGAAATCTGAGAAGGAACAGATTATCAACAGGGGAAGGGTGCTTAGAGACATCAGTGTCTGGCAGTTCAGTTCAAATGAAAAGCTGCTCAACTGCAAACTGAAACTGCAAAATACTAAGTCAATATAATAAAATGGCTGAATCACTGCAAAGCCATCCACAGATGAGGGTGTGGCACAATTAAAACAGTTAACAACTGAAGAAAAGAAGACACAAAGACAGTGGCCCAGCGGGTTCCTCAAAAGAAAATGATTTGAAAAGCATGATTTGAAGCACAATGATGCTATGTGGTACCATCCTGCCTTTTCACATCTGATTCATTCTACAAAGCAGTGCGTATTTGCAATTACGACTAAAATTGTTAAATATAAGATAAAATAAACGTTTAATTTCACTTTTCTCTCCCACTAGTATAAAACTGTACTGCCCATTTTAGGCAGATTTACCTTTAGCTGCTTTTTCCTAGTACCAATTTTCTCAGATAAGCAAAAACCAGTACTACCACTTAGTAATTTTACACATCACCACATTCACTGTTTGAATTGATTTAAACTGTTTATTACCCTTTTGTGCTCAGAAATGTCAACTGCATTACTTAAAGAACTTACATTCGTAAAACCCATTTTCTGTCAACCTATTAAAAAAACCACTCAGCAGATACTTTCTAATTAATGAAAGAAAAGCCAAATGACTGACTACAAATAACACGCTGCTTTTCTGCAGTATTTACATATTTTCACTTGTGCCTCACAACTAGTGCAGAAATTTGAAAAATCTAAAGGTATGTAAAATATTGACTATATATGGACAACTATTCTATAGAGGGCATCATATTGAGAATCAATGAAGGACTTCCCTGGTGGTGCAGGGGTTAAGAATACGCCTGCCAATGCAGGGGACACGGGTTCGAGCCCTGGTCCGGGAAGATCCCACATGCCGCAGAGCAACTAAGCCCGTGCGCCACAACTACTGAGCCTGAGCTCCAGAGTCCGCGAGCCACAACTACTGAGCCCGCGTGCTGCAACTACTGAAACCCACGCGCCTAGAGCCCGTGCTCCGCAACAAGAGAAGCCACTGCAGCAAGAAGCCCACGTACCGCAACGAAGAGCAGCCCCCGCTCGCCGCAACTAGAGAAAGCCCGCGCGCAGCAATGAAGACCCAACGCAGCCAAAAATAAATAAATTAATTTTTAAAAAAGAATCAATGAGTTAGCAATCTTCTCCAACGTCTGTCGTTGATCAAGTATAAACAGAAACCTATCAGCCAGTACTGCGGCATGTGCACGTAATCTGGTACATTAGACTGTATTTAACTCATTTTTCCCCAGAGAGCCTCCCCAGAACAGCAGAGCTACTACCTGCAACCACGGGTCACACCTACATGCCCAGCTTCTCTGGCTCTTCGGGGTGCCCCACTCAGGGTCAAGTCTTCAGAGCCCGGCTCACTACTCTGGGCTCCCAAATCCCTGCTGTGAAACATTTCCAAGGCATTTTAAAAACAGAGATAAAAAGAAAGAGAAAATACTGGAGCCAGCAGCCAGACTGTCTACTGGGACCAAAAGATAGACAAAGATGCCCCATCCTGTAACGCACCCTCCCGCGGATCAGGAAAGAACACTGGATATGGACCAACATACACCTCCAGGCCTCCGTTTCCCAGCGTTTAAGTGGGAAAGAGGCGTGGCTAGGAACTGGACACTTGTTTTAACCACCTTTCACTGTAACATTCAAGAGTCTTTGAAGGTCTCGCCTTCAGGCGCAGGGGGGCAGAATCTGAACCCGAGCGACTCCTCATTCAAAGCTCGTTCCTCTCTACGTCACCTCCCCTTAGGAGCATCTGCGTAACTGCTCAATAAAGTCTACCTCATCGCGTCATGATTAACCATAAGGCAGCAGGACTGTTAACTGGCTCTACCGACCACACACACTCTACTTGGAAAGACATCAGAACTTTCATAAAGCCACGCTCTGAACATTTTTGTTTTCGCCTTCGCAAGTGCATTGAAAACTGCGGCTGCAGTCAGAAGGAAAACACCACACGCCTCGAGAACGCCAGGAGGCCGTGCCCTTCTCAGGGCTGATGACCCTGTGGCCTTTTCGTCTCAAAGGGTCTTCGGTACCTTCAGCCGCAACACGTCAAAGACAGTCATGCTTATAAGACAACCCACCACCCCCGAGGACAGTGCACAGCATTCTTTAAACTCAAGGACCCGGAGGAGATTCCTCGCAGAAGGGCTGGAAAGGAGCAAGAGCCCACCGAGCAGGAGCGGGGCACCTCTGAGGGCTGCAAGGCCCCGCGTGCCCAGTGCTGAGGTCAACAGCCCTCGAGGGGAGGCCCTGGGGGAGGGAGGTTGCAGCCCCGGCAGCGCTGGCGGAGCGGGCACGGCGGCGGCGGGAGGCCAGGAAGGAGGGCGGCACCGCCGGCCTTTTACACACGCACAAGCACACACACACACACACAACCCAACACCCTCTTTCCTGGGGGCGGGGCGGGGCGGCGGGCACTGCCCTCTCACAGGAAGTCAGGACACCCGGGGGGCAGAGGAGCCGCAACTTCCAGCCATTTAAACCCCGTCGCCCCAGTCGGCCGACCGACCGGCAGCGGCCCCCGGCCCCGCGCCGGCCCCGCGCCCCGACTCCGCCGGCCGCGCCCACGGCCGCACCTCTCGCACCCCAGCGCCGCCGCGCGCCCGCACACGCCTCCCCC
>NW_021703778.1:3538995-3559271 GCF_005190385.1 Monodon monoceros
GGGGGGCGGTGGCGCCTTGTATATGCGTAGTGGGAGACGCTGAGGAAGCGCTCGTGGGGAAAACGTGGGACGGGCCCACGGGAGACGGCCCGAGCGCTGCGTGGCGGAAGTGGGACCCAGGGAAGGAGGGCCTGCCCCGTTCCTCGGCACACTGGGAGCGCTGCCGGCGTCGGTCAGCCGTTCCCGCGCCGGGAAATCCCGCGGGGAGGCTCGGGAAGAGTCCTCACGCGACCTCAGCGGGACGAAACGCAACTCTGGAGGCCCTGATCCCTGACCCGGTCCTTGCGAAGCTGTCCTTCGCCGGGGCCATCCGGGCAGAGTGCGGGGCCAGCGCGCACACTCCGCGGGCGGGCGGGCGGCGCCAGGGCGGCCTGACCAATCACCCCGCGCCCCGCCGTCCACCGGGCTGCAGTGTGCAGGCCCCGGGGGGCCACGGTGTCATTGCCCGAAGTCACCCCAGCTTTGCAGCGCTTGCAGGATGGCAGCACAGACTCCGGAAGTCAGAGGCGTGAAAAGGTTTCCCGTGGGGATACGGGGGCGGGAGTTGTGCTGGCCTGAGAATCGAGAGAGACCTGGCTTCTGCCATTGTCACTTCACCCGTCTCGCTTCAGCTGTCAAAGGAGCATGTTGACAAGTCCGAAGGCTCCTTCTAAACTCTAAGATTCACCGACTGAGAAAACTAACTGATGTGTATTAGGACTGCAGAAACCATTCATTAGTAACCAGTTGTTGATCGTATCTATTATGGCCGGGATGAAATTTTAATAATACAAGAAAAAAGGCCAGGCTGTGATTCAAGAGCCACTCTCTGGAACTGGCTCTTTTCTATTCTTCACCTCATGCTTGAAGATGCCGTTGGATCTGGATCTAATGAGGGTCTAAAGCTGAACGATATTCTTTCTCCTTTTAGAAAGAAAAGATACATAAGCCTGAAACCATACTATCTCTGCCAATACACTCGATACCCCCTTTCCTTGGCATCAACGGTCTTTTCTGTCTCCCTCAGTTTCTAACAAGTAACCTTTTCCATGCCCTTATTCAGCAGACACAGTATTGCTGCTGTATGATTCTGACACTGTTTTCCGTAAAATCCCTTGTGATCTCTTTGTAGAACCAAAACAGGAACAGACAGCAATAAGGAAACTGTGGCCTGATGGGAATGTGCTGATAACCGTATCTTCCCTACGCCCCAAGCCTGAGTTGGGCACCCTTGGTTCCAGCTAGAGATAGAACTAAACAGTTTGCTCATCCTTGCTGATCTGCCTGTAACCCCGCTTCCTATTTCACAACCTAATCTCAGATGCTACCACAATGCCCACAGCATGCTGATCACTACCGACAGCAGATGGAGTCAGATAAAAAGAGCTCTCGCCCAAGTGTGTTGTTTAAAAGGACCTGATGGAAAGCTATGAAATCATATGCAGCATTGCCTCTAGTTAGTTTTTAAATCACACTGGTAGCGTATGTCTGGCGCCAGGGCTCAGGATCGCAACGGATCATTTTCAGGATATTGACATTTAACTCGCTTCTTAAGAAGTAGCCTAGAGTTCCAAGATGTAAGCTCCACAAAGGCAGAGATTTGAGTTTGATTTGTTTAGATACGTGTGTCCAAAAGCCTAAAAGCACTTGGCATGCGGTAGATGCACAATAAATTTCTGTTGAATGTATTTTTGAGTGAAAATGTACTCTGTAAATTGCCAAATAAACTTGCCTGGCTTTCTTCCTTATTCTTTAATAGGTGACCCACTTTTCACTGTGCATTTCTGAATGAAATGAAAAAAAGCATAAAATTATAGCTGGCATCACTGCTTTGGCTAAAATATAGAGAAACAGGAATTTGGCAGCATCTATCAAAATTACAAATGCACGCCTACTCTGAACCTCCAGTTTCACTTCTAGGGATCTAGCCCACAGATGTAGTTCCACACATGAGAAATGATAAGGTATTTCTTATCCTTCACTGAGAGTAGCAAATGACTGGGAACAACCTAAATACATCCATCAACAAGACACTAGTTGAATTATGATATATCCATCCCTTTGAACACTATGTAGCTGTTAACATGTTTTAATATTAAGCTCGCCAAGATTTTCTGTTCAATGAAAAAAGCAGAAAAATGGAACAGAATAATGTATTGGCTTGTATGCATTAAACTGAGACAAAGTAACGAGGTATGAGAAATCTGTGGCTGGAAGGCATAGGTAGGACTTTTCACTGTGTTCATATTTAAACTTTTTGATAATCAAACTGTGAGTGAGAAGGATTTATCTATACAAACAAATTAAAATGTTTAATTTAAAAATTTTCCGGTATCTTTGTTATTAAAACATTCAGGCTTCATCTATTTTATCAAAGTTTACCTGGTTAGAATAAGAATATCAGGTAAATTATTACACATACCAGGTAAACTTTTTTAAAACTTGAGTTATTTTCGTTAAGTTCAAATATCTGTTCCTTACTATAATAATTTAAGATCCAGTCACTACATTCGGTTTGAGGCTTAGTATACATCGTATCAAATATAGGTACATTTTCAAGAGTGCTTTATTTTTCTTAAAGTGGGGCCTTAAGTTTTAAAGACTTGGACCCTCTGTCTTAAACAATAAAATTAGAATTGTATGGACCATTTGTTCATCTCCTAATTAAGGTCGAGAAAAAACACCGAAGGCACGTGTTTCTGTGTGTATCTGTTCACTCACCCACTTTGTAATGTCAACTGCCTCCTGTTCCCACAGGTCACAGAGATGAAAGAAGGAAGTTAAAAAAAGAAAGTTTAACTCCATGGAAACTTTTTTAAAAATTCATTATTTAAGCCACTTTAAATGCATGAACAACCTTTAATATTTGCCACAGCTAGACAGTAGTGCAATGTTTCAATGTGAAACATAGCTAAGGTAGAAATAATATTTCCTTCTTTTTTTTTTTTTTTTGGCTTCATCGGGTCTTCGCTGCTGTGCACGGGCTTTCTCTAGTTGCAGCGAGCGGGGGCCACTCTTCGTTGTGGTGCACAGGCTTCTCATTGCAGTGGTTTCTCTTGTTGCGGAGCACGGGCTCTAGGCGTGCGGGCTTCAGTAATTGTGGCACGCGGGCTCAGTAGTTGTTGCTCCGCGGCATGTGGGATCTTCCCGGACCAGGGCTCAAACCCGTGTCCCCTGAATTGGCAGGCAGATTCTTAACCACTGCGCCACCAGGGAAGTCCCAATATTTCTTGATTTAAAAATAAAACTACTTCCCTAACTTTGGGAACGAGGGAAGGATATCTGCTTTCACCACTTCCAGTCAACATTGTACTGGTGGTTCTAGCAAGTATCTGGTGATAAGTAAATTTGCAGATAACACTTTATATAAATTTATGTAATTTGGTACAGTAGATAAAACATCTAAACAAATCACTTTACTAAAATCCATATGATTGGTATATCAGGGCAGCTGGAAGGATTGAATGAGGTAAAACACCTAGCCCTTTTGGTGCCACCTGACATTTGGTAGGTGGTCAGTAAAGGACAAAACTGAAGTTCTGTAGAGTTTTTTCAATTCTTAGTAAAAGAGTAATTTGTTATAAAGTCGTGAAAGACACACCTTTACAGATTTACGCAGGAGATGAAAGTATACCTCTTTCGAGAGTCATGGACATGTACACACTAACAAACGTAAGGTAGATAGCTAGTGGGAAGCAGCCGCATGGCACAGGGATATCGGTTCGGTGCTTTGTGACCGCCTGGAGGGGTGGGATAGGGAGGGTGGGAGAGAGGGAGACGCAAGAGGGAAGAGATATGGGGACATATGTATATGTATAACTGATTCACTTTGTTATAAAGCAGAAACTAACACACCATTGTAAAGCAATTATACCCCAATAAAGATGTTAAAAAAAAAAAAAGAAAGTATACCTCTTTCTTAATTTGGGTTCCTCCAGAAGCTGACCTTGAGGCAGAGATTAAAGTGCAAGATTATTTGGGAGGTGATGGAAGCACCAGTATTGGGAGTGAGGAAGTGAGATAGGGAAGAAGGCAATTAATCCAGGGTGCTGAATCCAGCCTGCAGGCAGTTGGAGGTAATTCCACTAGGGAAATTCTGGGAGCTGGAAAGAATAACCTCTCTTTCATTTTCAAATAAAACTGAGCAGCCCTAAGCTCAAATACATACTTGATTTTGTGGGATTTTCAAAACATATGTGCACATGGAGCTGGCCATCATAATCGTATTTTCCTGAAGATCCTGGATGTGCCCTCCAGCCACACAATAGCAGGAGCCTTGGCCACTTTTAGTTGAGCCTGTGACATTTACATTGCTTGCAGCCTTTGTACTTCCAATTCACCCTTATAATCTTGTATGATATTTGTTTGAGGACCTACTGTATAGCACAGGGAACTCTACTCAGTACTCTGGAATAACCTATATGGGAAAAGAATCTGAAAAAGAATCGATATAGGTTTATGTATAACTGAATCACTTTGCTGTACACTTGAAACTACACAACATTCTTTTTTTTTTTAATTTATTTTTGGCTGTGTTGGGTCTTCGTTGCTGCGAGCAGGCTTTCTCTAGTTGCAGCGAGCGGGGGCTACTCTTCGTTGCGGTGCGCGGGCTTCTCATTGCGGCGGCTTCTCTTGTTGCGGAGCATGGGCTCTAGGCACGCGGGTTTCAGTAGTTGCAGCACGCGGGCTCAGTAGTTGTGGCTCTCGGGCTCTAGAGGGCAGGCTCAGTAGTTGTGGCGCACGGGCTTAGTTGCTCCGCGGCATGTGGATCTTCCCAGACCAGGGCTCGAACCCATGTCCCCTGCATTGGCAGGCGGATTCTTAACCACTGCGCCACCAGGGAAGCCCTAACACAACATTCTAAATCAACTTAACTCCAATATAAAATAAAAATTTTAAAAAAAGAAATATCAAGAAAAAAGAAATTAATGTTTTTGTGCAGTCAGAATTATATTAAAAATATTAAAATGCACATTGTCATCTTTATTGCTACATAAAGTATAACTGTTTTGTTTCCCAGCATCAATCCAAATGTGGTGATATGACTACAAAACTATAAGTCAGATCAACTACAAATCAGATATCTTGGCAATATAGACTATCCAAATAGCTGAGAACCAAAAAATAAGAAAAACAAAATGGTGAGTTGGCGCTAAGGTGGAACAGAGTTCATGCACAAAACTTTTACTTGATCCAAAATTCTGAGTTCAACAGGCTGGTTATTCTCCATCCCAACCACCATTCCCAGATGCATTCTCCACCCTTCTCTGTCCTGCTTTATGTCCTGGAGGCTAATCCCTTGGAATTGCATCACAACCAGGCTCTGACACAGGATAGAGGGTGGAAAGAGAGAAAGGTCAGGGTATTCATTCCTCTCTACTCCCTGCCTCGAAGGTTCTGGTGGAAAGGTAGCTGCTCACCTCCACAAATGCAGTTCCCTTAGGAAGCCTTTCTGTCATGGTTCCTGCTCTCTCCAGGCTCTGGAACACTAGTCTTTCCTCCTCCACCGAGCGACCCAGGCCCAGGAAGGGCTCCTGGCTGTACTGATGTCTGCAGGCCTCACCACCCGCTTATCAGTTCCCTTATCCCTGCCCCCATCTCTGGGAATAGTTCCATCGTTGAATCTGCTTCCATTGAATTCATTTAGCTGGACCTTTTCCTGAGAGGACTCTGGCTGATACATTTGGTTGTTTTCCTCACCAGCAACAGTTTAGAAATATAACAGGCCTGGGAGTTCCCTGGTGGCCTAGTGGTTAGGATTCTGGGCTTTCACTCCCGGGTTCAGTTCCTGGTCGGGAAACTGGGATCCCTCAAGCCGTGTGGGACAGCCAAAAAAAAAAAAAAAAAAAGAAGAAGACAGAAACAAATATAACCGGCCTTTGGTAATATGTTGTGCCATTGAAATGAGAAGGATTCCAAAGAATACTTAAGCGAAAATAATAATAACCAACATCCTGAGGGCGAGTGAAATGAAAGGAGAAAACACTATATAAAAAGCAGGGGAATAAAAAAAGCAACTAGTGCTCAAGGTGTTTGGAAAACATTTAGTAAAGGCTTTTCGAGAACGCTCGAGGTCACTGATCTTTCATGATATTTATTTGGAGGACTCTAAATGCTCCTGAGTAGTTGAAGCTTCACAGCAATCCTCCTAAAAGATATTGTAAACCTCCCCAAAGGGAGGTTTTTTAGATAAAAATACAGGTTCGCTAGGAACCTCTACAGCTGCTTCTCTGCTCTCAGGAATGGCTCTAATTATCGGAATGGAGGAAGGAGATGGACAGAACTTC
Organism: Monodon monoceros; assembly: GCF_005190385.1. Classification (NCBI taxonomy): domain Eukaryota; kingdom Metazoa; phylum Chordata; class Mammalia; order Artiodactyla; family Monodontidae; genus Monodon; species Monodon monoceros. Next base: position 3,545,262 of record NW_021703778.1, read on the forward strand.
TTCCTACCGAAAACACAGTCTCAGGACTTCCCTGGTGGTCCGGTGGTTAAGAATCCGCCTTCCAATGCAGGGGACACGGGTTCGAGCCCTGGTCGGGGAACTAAGGTCCCACATGCTGCGGAGCAACTAAGCCTGCACACCACAACTAGAGAGAAGCCCACGGCCGCAACAAACACCCGATGCAGCCAAATAAATAAATAAATGTTAAAAACACAAGACAAAAAAACCCCACAAAAGCACATCTCCACCATCAGGTCCCTACATGTAACAATTTACATCATCAGCTCTGGCACAGGTAAAACCCATTACCACAAGATGCTAGCTAATGCTCTAGGTATTCAGATTTGTTTTCTCAAATTTCAGTTTCTATAACTTTAAGAAAATTGATTACACTTTTCATTTTTATTTCTACTCAGATACTACTCATTTTAATTTCCAAAAGTACAATAAGCACCATCATATGTCAATCACCATTCACTAGAAGGAATACATTTTAAGTAAAGAGATGAGTTGTATCCGAATACAGCTAGTTAAGAAAAAGGACATTACCGATTCTTTAGATCAACTCGGCCTAGTTATTGAAGCACTTGCAATGATTGAATTATTGAGGTTTTGAAAGGGGAAAACAATTCAACTTCCAGGGAACACTGCACTACATCTGTTGATATTATCATGACAGCATTTAGGTAGCTGTCATGGTAACCAGAATTTAATCTTCCATTAGTGTCTTGGAACACCCAGGCGCCCCAGGGAGCAAGGAGGATGATTCAGCGGGTGGCACACTCCTGTCCTTGTGAGTCAGGAAAATACCAAAGCCCTCACTCAGCGTTGTACAGTCACCCTTATATGAGACATAAAATGCAGCCACTGTGTTATCTGTGACACTTAACACAAGAGCAGGGTGTTGGCTTCATTACATATTCCTATAAAGTGTATTTTCATTGATTCTGAAGCAAATTCTCACATTGTGCCAATGGGCAGATTTTACTTTTCTTTTTGTCTTTTAGGCAAACATATATATTTTTTTAATGACATGCTGCAGTTGTGTTGTCTGTAGTTGTTTGTTTGTTTTTGGCTGCGCCTCCCATCTTGCAGGATCTTAGTTCCCCGACCAGGGATTGAACCCGGGCCTCAGCAGTGAAAGCGCCGAGTCCTAACTGCTGGACCTCCAGGGAATTCCTCTTTTTCTTTTTTTTAAACATATTTACAACATATTCTTCATTTTCATCTTTTGGGTGCAAGGTCAATAAGAGAGTAAAACAGCTCTTTTTGCTGCCTTACCAGTTTTGTATGAAAGCAAGAGACAAGATTGAAACTAATGGCTAAAATGAGGTATTTTTTGTCTTCATTTCCTGGTATAACATCACAGAATCTAAAATGGTCAGGACTACCAAATTCAAATCCAGAGTCGTGGTAAAGTCGCCATGCTTTGCATAGTATTCTGCAGTCTGTGGGATCAGAGTGAACCATCTAATGGATCCACACTGTGCAAAATTCAAAAGGTTTATTTTAACAAAAGCAATAAAAAAAGGCAAATCATATGGTTACTTCGAAAAATCACCAGAAAAGTTCTTGCCACGTAGGACTTTCTCACCATTTTTTTCAGTTTGATTGACACATTCATACTATTGCACGTGTGTGTATGCCTGCACAGACCAAGAGAGGAGAGAATTTTGTATATCTAAATATATATTGGACTTCCCCGGTGGCCCAGTGGTTAAGAATCCACCTTCCAATGCACGGGATGCGGGTTCGAGCCCTGGTCGGGGAACTAACGTCCCACATGCCACGGGGTGACTAAGCCCACACACCACAACTACTGAACCCACGTGCCACAACTAGAGAGAAGCCCGCGTGCCACAATGAAGAGCCTGTGCAGACAAATATATATATATATGTGTGTATATATATATATATATATATATATATAATCTTAATTAGGATGGAAAAAACATATATGATAGAAAGCACAAGTTATTTAATAGTTGAATGGACCTAGAGATTATCATAGTAAGTGAAGTTAAGTGAGAAAGAGAAAGACAAATACCATATGACATCACTTATATGTGGAATCTAAAATACGGCACAAATGAACCTATCTACAAAACAGAAACAGACTCATAGACATAGAGAACAGACTTGTGGTTGCCAAGGGGGAGGGGGGAAGGGGAGGGATGGACTGGGAGTTTGGGGTTAGTAGGTGCAAACTATTACATTTAGAATGCATAAACAACAAGGTCCTACTGTAGAGCACAGGGAACTATATCCAATCTTCTGGGATAAACCATAATGGAAAAGAATATATATATATATAAAACTGAATCACTTGGCTGTACGGCAGAAATTAACACAACACTGTAAACCAACTACACTTCAATAAAAATTTTTTAAAGACCATAATGGATAAGAATATTAAAAAACAATGTATATATATGTATAAGTGAATCACTTTGCTGTACAGCAGAAATTAACCCAACATTGTAAATCACCTGTACTTCAATTTAAAAAAATAATAAAATAAAATTTTAAAGTTCTTTAATAGTTAAAGAAATTGGGAGAGAAAAAGAAAAAAACTCACTTGATTTGACAGCTGGTCTTGGCTCTCCATCTGAGCATTGGCACCACGTGTCTGAACTCTTGACCATCTGAGTGGATCTACTAATACATGTCCCATAGCATCACACAAATAAACCAGCTTGCTGCCTGTTCACCCAGTCTTTGATGAAGAAGACTCTGATGTACTGACACTCAGTTTCCTTATGGCAATCCGCATCATTCCTGTAGAGAGTCCACACACTTCTCCTTAAACAATGAGCTGAAAAGAAGGAGGTATTTTCTTAAATCACAAAGATTCCAGAGCCCTCTTCTGGAGTGGCTAACAAATTTATTTCTTCTTGTCCTAGTCAACCTGGTGGCATGAGATTGCATTACCCTCTGCCAAACTGGTTCCACTTCATTTTGGTGACCTTCGTTCTCCTGGGTGTTTGCAGTCCCGCACAGGCTGATAGGGAAGGCTAGTGCCTTGCCAGTGGGAGTCTCAAAAGAAGCTTCAGTTTGATTAAACTCTGCTCTTTGATGCTTGTTTCTTAAAGTTAGACATATAATGTTTTACATTTACATAAATTCACATTCTGTTATCAGAAATCTTTATATCCATAATTTAGCCTGTGTGAAGTAATTATTTTTACTATGAACAGAAATTTAGCTCTGGTAGAATAAAAAGGGAGCTGGAAACAGAGTCTATCAAAGATGATAAGGAAATCAAATTGAATTCTTTACTTGACGCTTAGTAACTTTCTACACACTGGGGGAGGGGAAGGCAGTAGAAAGATTTCTTGAGGGAATTTAGGACTCCTAGATTAACATTCCAGCTCTGTTATTAATTAGCAGTGTCATTTTATACAAGTGTCATCTTGGATAATCCCTCTCACAGCCTCAGTTTCTTCCTCAGTCAACTGAGAGAGTTGGCTGGGATGATTCTAAGATCCGATTCATCCCCAATATTCCTTGATTCTCTTTATGACCTCAAGGTATTTGACAAAGAAAATCATTTTGGGGTCTTGACCTAAGTTTTAAAACAACATTACAATATAATAACATTTACTCTTCCTTTCAACCTCAAAATATTTTTCTTGTATAATGTAATCTTTAAAATACCCCTTGGATAAGAAGAGGAACTATTATTATCCCCATTTCCCAGATGGGGATATTTGGCGAGTTCAGAGTCATTATCAACACTTGAGTCCCTTTTACTGGTCTTAAAGCGCTGTCATTGCCGATCGGAGGCTTTTCTTTTTTTTTTTTTTTAATAAATTTATTTATTTATGGCTGCTTTGGGTCTTCGTTGCTGCACACGGGCTTTCTCTAGCTGCGGCGAGTGGGGGCTACTCTTCATTGCGGTACGCGGACTTATTGCGGTGGCTTCTCTTGTTGTGGAGCACGGGTTCTAGGCGCAAGGGCTTCAGTAGTTGTGGCATGTGGGCTCAGTAGTTGTGGCTCACAGGCTTAGTTGCTCCGTGGCATGTGGGATCTTCCCGGACCAGGACTCAAACCCATGACCCCTGCATTGGCAGGCGGATTCTTAACCACTGAGCCATCAGGGAAGCCCGGAGGCATACTTTTTGAGCCTGGCTCTCAGTAGTCACCAGGTCAAGGTGAGAATAAATAGCTCAGCTCCTGGTCCATCACTGCAAAGCCAAGGAGTCTATATTTAAATCCCTGTCTTGTACTTGCTCTAGTTGCATCCAGGGAAGAAAAATACAAGGAAATGCCAGGCTTTCAGGAAGTGGTTACAAAATAAAGGATGCTACTCCAAGTTAAATTAAATAACATCTAAGTCATTTAAAGATCTACTTGGAATGGTGACCCTGTGGAACCACCATGACTTCACAGTGACTCACGCTGAGACATGTTCCTGGTGTTATTATAATATATATAACATGATATTTGAAAATGTGTAGAATGCAGTATTAAAATGAGAACTGGGTTTAGCGAAGGAAAAGAGCCTTTGTATCACGGTAACATGAACTTTCATTTCCCTGGTATAGCAAAGAAAATGTATCATTTATCTTTCCTACTCTTCCCAGTTTCCCCTTCACTCACTGTTCAGATGCTGAGCCTGAAATGACTTAGAAGGGGAGGAATTCAGTGTTGCATACAGAAGGCCTTTCTCTGGGCAGTGCTTGTAAGTCTTCTTTGTAAGTAGGGATAACAAAGACCTCCAAGATATGAACAGACAAAGGACATAAGTAAACAATTCACAAAAGAGGAAATTCAGCTGTTTGACAAACAGTGGGAAAAGATTCCATCTCACTAGCAATCAAAGATATGCAAATTAAAACACTAATGAGAGAGCATTTAGCGAAGCATTTGGTTGTTTGTTGTTTATGATAATACTCACACTGGCATCAGTGTGAAAGATGCTTTCTGGCCCATGGCTAGTAGCAGTGGAAACAGATTTAACTCGGTTAGAAAGAAAATTGGCAGTGATGCAAATCAAAATTAAAGCATTAAAATATTTTATGGTTTTTGAACTAGTAATTTCACTCTTGGGAATCCATTCTAAGAAAGTCCAAATATGGAAACCATTTTGTCTATAGCAATGCGTTCATCGTAGGGCTGTTTGTTAAACCAAGAAGGAGATGCTAAATAAATGTCCAATGATAGGTTAATTAGGTATGACTTGTCCTGACCAAAATATTGTGAAGCAATTAAAATTGTTTCTAATCACATAGGAAAATACATATGTTATCATGTAATGTGAGAAATTAGGTCATAAAAACCATGAAAACAAATAGCTTTTTCTTAAAGATGAAAAAAAGTTATTTCTAGAAAACAATAAAAGAAATCACTAATGTTAATAGGAGTTGTCTTCAGATTAGTAACTCTTCTTTTTACTTTTCTGTATTTTCAATCATTTCATATGGATCACTTAGGACTTTTTATAATGATAAAAGCATTTTTTAAAAAAAGATAAAAGCTTGGGACTTCCCTGGCAGTCCAGTGGTTAAGACTCCGGCCTTCCAATGCAGTGGGCGTGGGTTTGATCCCTGGCTGGGGAACTAAGATCCCACACGCTGTGTGGCACGGCCAAAAAAGAAAAAAAAAAAAAGATAAAAGCTTAACATTTTTCATCATATAGTCCCCTTTAAAATATATTGTCTGAAAGAAAAACTGAATTCCCTGGATCTCATCTCTCATAACTATTACTTTTTTCTTTTTGATTTCTATACTATCCTAACCTATATTAAATAGATAGATAATTGATCTATTAACCAAAACAAAAAGAATTGTCCCTAACGGTTTCCTTAGAAGTTTTGTATGAATGTGCCCTAAAACACAGCTTTGTTTTGATTCTTTCCAGTTTACTTTGAACTCTAAAATTCTCATCTCCCTCAAAGCTAGAACTTCTTTTTAAATTTTAATTGTGACCAATTGTGTTATTTTTCAAGAAGAAAAAAAGGGAAATGGTAAAAACAATGATAAAAGATGGTACTATTTAGTCTTCAAAAAAGAACAGCATGGCCTTTATCAGAGGCCTATCCAGTACTTAGAAACAAAGAACCCGGAGGAGGAGAAAATGACAGATATTCAGTGGGAGGGGGAAAGTCCCTCCACGTAAGGCCTGTCAAGGAATAGAATTGTACCAAGGAATAGAATTGTACCATGATTTTTTTTTTAACATCTTTTTTGGAGTATAATTGCTTTGCAATGTTGTGTTAGTTTCTGCTGTATGACAAAGTGAATCAGCTCTACGTATACATATAGCCCCGTATCCCCTCCTTCTTGTGTCTCCCTCCCATCTTCCCTATCCCACCGTGTACCATGATTTTGGATGATAGCACATCACGGATATATTTGTGTGAGACTGTGTAGTGTTGGCTTGGATTTTTGCGATGCCACCTAAAATCGAAACCAAGTAGATATACTAGCTGTACAGATTTTGAAAGACCAACAAAGAAGTATCAGCCAGACAGAGAACTGGCTCACAGGTTGCAACAGCCGTTCCTGCAAGTTCCTTTCCTCCTCCTTTTCTTCCTCCTCCTTTTTCTTAAAGTACCCTTTCTGAATTTGTAACTTCTGTTAGGAAAAATGCAACATCCTTTGGGCCCTGAATGTGATTAATTCTACTTAAATATCCACAACCTCTCCACTCTGTCAGCTTTCCTTTACTGTGTGATTCTGGAAACAAAAAAAAGAAATGGTGCAGATTGTTTCCTTCTATAATTTGACGGTAATAAGTTAAAGGTGAATGACGGAATCCCTTTTATGATGGTTGTGTGAGCCCCCAGTGGGCCAGACGTCGCAACCCGTTATTTATCCTCTTCTCCTGGGGCTTATCATTTTTCTTACATTACACGTTGAGAGCTCACAGCCCTTTTAATGCTCACGCCCTTGTGTACATTCCATTCATCGTGCTCAGCCATTATGGATTATTGCCATCTGGTGGAAAAACAGGGTTGGCTACCAGATGGTAGTTTTGAAATTTCCGGAAGTAAAGTAGTTTTCATCGGGAGAAAAATGCATTCATTTCTCTCATGCATAACCTGGGGTTCTAAAACAACAAGCGATTGACATGTATACACTGCTATATTTATTTACTTATTCATTTAAGAGATTTTTTGATGTGGACCATTTTTAAAGTCTTTATTGAATTTGTTACAATACTGCTTCTGTTCCATTTTGGTTTTTTGGCCCCGAGGCATGTGGGATCCCACCTCCCCGACCAAGTATCAAACCCACACCCCCTGCACTGGAAGGCAAAGTCTTAACCACTGGACCAGATGGATAACTAATAGGGACCTACTGTATAGCACAGAAAACTCTGCGCAATATTATGTAGCAACATAAATGGGAAAAGAATTTGAAAAAGAATAGATACATGTATAGGTATAACTGAATCCCTTTGCTATACAACTGAAACTAACACAATATTGGTAATCAACTCTACTCCAATATAAGGTAAAAAGTTAAAAAAAATAATAAAATGACAAGCACTTCTCCATTCCATTTCACTTGGTGAGGGGTGGTGGAGTAAACAACAAGTTCAGCTACTCAAGAGATGAAAGTGTTGATTTTCCATAATGATCACAAGAACAGTGCTTGTGAAATCTTTGCACCACATTTTTAAGTAACCTTGTGACTGTAAGACAGAAAAATGACAAAACAAAACAGCTAAAATGTCTCAATTGCCTTTCCCTTCACCAGGGAGAAATACAGTATTAGATAGCTTCCACTTCTAAGTTCTGTAATAGCACACTTGAGTCACTGAGCAATCTTCAGATACGTTAGTTCTTAACGTGAGATTTATTCACAGGCAAAATTCAACATAGTCTTCAAAGTGACAGGATGAATATAATTCCAAAAGAATGAGGCGTTTCTTTTTCCCAAGTTGTCATAAAATTTACTAACACAATTATAATTTCTAAAAATCTAAATTCAACAAGATGTCAGGCCTGAGCACCTCAAAACCGTCAACAGTATAAAAGACAAAAATGGCAGGGGGATGGTTTCAGAGAAAAAGAGCTTAATGAGACAGACGTAATCACCAAAGGCAGTGAATGATTCTTGATTGGACTGTGATTCTGGAAAAAGGAAGCGTAATTAGAGAAATTTGAATATGAACTATATCGGAGCCAATATTATTGTATCAGTGTTAAATTTCTTAGGGAGGATAATGCTACTGTTATGTAAGAGAATGTCCTTTTCTTGAATGATGCAGGATAAATATTTAGGTGTAACACTTACTTTTAATTGGTTGAAAAATAGAGAGACATTGAGTATACGCAGCAAAATATTGAGCGTTTGTGACCCTAGATGAAGGGCTATGGACTCCATTGTTCAAGGTTTTCAAATTTTCCATAGGTTCACATTTTTAAAAATAAAAAATTGGCACCAAAGAAAGTGAAGAGACTAGTCTTTAAAAAAACTTTACAGGGAGCTTCTTTGTCAGCCCATGATACAGAACGTCCCTGATACAGTAGATAATTGACTGAGTGTATCAGTCTAATTATAGGCCTGTTTTTCTTGTTCTTTTGGTTTTGTTTTGTTTTTTTCTTTTTCTTTTTTATGTGGCTATGCTGTGTAGGATCTTAGTTCCCCAACCAGGGATCAAACCCGGGCCCTCAGCAGTGAAAGCACCGAGTCCTGGAGCCCTAACCACTGGACCACCAGGGAATTCCCTGGGCCTGTTTGTCTTGTTACTAGATATCACACCGTGAGTAAGGTCACTTAGTGGGATCCAAAAGCATCAAGTGGCTTATGCTTCCAGCCGTGATGGAATAGGAATTGGATTTACCCTCTTACCTTAACGAAGAAACTGGACAAAATATGTGAAACACTGGTTCACAGATATTGGCCCACAAGAATCTTAAGACAATGTTCCTGGGACTTCCCCGGCAGTCCCGTGGTTAGGATTTCACTGCCGGGGCCCGGGGTTCCATCCCCGGTCTGGGAACTAAGATCCTGCAAACCAGGCAGTGTGGCCAAAAAAAAAAAAGACAGTGTTTCCTCAGAGAAGGAAGCACGTGAGGGGAGCTCTACCATCGTCCCAGCTCACTGTCTGCACTTTCCAGGCTGTAGCTCAAGGAGGAGAAACACAAATGGTGCCCAAGGGATTCTTTGAGTCCAGGAAACAGAGTTGAAAATGATAGAACTGAGATGAAAGTGGTTAGAATTTGCAGGGAGGAGTACTGGAGAGCAAAGAAGACTACAAAAGAGAGCTTTTGGGAATTGCAGAGGGTTCCCCTCAGGTCTTCATGTGTGTGATCAGCACATTCGTGTGAGGAAACGGCCTGAGGCTAGAGAAAGTTGAGAACACTCAAAGGTGCGAACGTGCGTTCCATCAATGTCTGGCCTGAGTGAAATGGCAGCTTGCCCTCGTCTCCTGTTGCTGAGGGCCCTTCACCTCTACCATCGCCCACCTCCTCTCCCTCCTCCAGTCAGTAACTCTTCTTGCCTGTTCACTCGATGCCAGCCCCTGGACGCCAGCTGTTGTAACGGACCACTGTGCTTTTCAAGGTACAGTACTGTAAGATTAAAAATGTTTTCTTTATTTTTGTGTTTGTTTGTTTGTTATGTTCTATTTGTGTGAAAATTATCCTAAACCTATTACAGTACAGCACTACAGAGCCGATTGTGTTAGGTGGGTACCGAGGCTAACTTTGTTGGACTTAGAACACGCTCTCGGATCAGAACTTGTTCAAATATAGGGGACTTACTGTAGAGTTCCCTGTGCTATACAGTGGGTCCTAGTTGACTATCCATTTTATATATAGTAGTGTGTACATGTTAATCCCAAACTCCTAATTTATCCCTGCCCCCCTTCGCCTTTGGTAACTAAGCGTAAGTTTGTTTCTATAGTTTGTGAGACTATTTCTCTGTTGTAGATAAGTTCATTTGTATCCTTTTTTTGGGTTCCACATATAAGTGATATCATATGATATTTGTCCTTGTCTGACTTACTTCACTTGATATGATCATCTCTAGGTCCATCCATGTTGCTGCAAATGAAGAGTTTTTAATTAAAATGCAGATACTCCAGAGAGAAAGAGAGAGGACGCATAACAAAAAGTAATGTTTGTAGAAGACTTTGTTTTAAATGTTACTGCTTTGGAGAATTAGAGAAGATATCAGTTGACTTGGAAAGATACAGGGTGGGAGGAGATTACAATTTACAAAATAGCAGGTACGATGTAAGATACATATTATAGGGCTTCCCTGGTGGCGCAGCGGTTGAGAATCCGCCTGCCAATGCAGGGCACATGGGTTCGATCCCTGGCCCGGGAAGATCCCACATGCCGCGGAGCAACTAAGCTCGTGTGCCACAACTACTGAGCCTGCGTGCTGCAACTACTGAAGCCCGTGTGCCTAGAGCCCGTGCTCCACAATGAGGGAAGCCACTGCAATGAGAAGCCCGTGCACCGCAACGAAGAGTAGCCCCTGCTCGCCGCAACTAGAGAAAGCACGTGTGCAGCAATGAAGACGCAACACAGCCAACAATAAATAAGTAAATAAGAGTTTAAAGAAACACACATTATGCACTTTGTGATGTATAATACCCTCCGAGTGGTGTGATGATAGGTCATACATATATGTTGTTTCTTTTCCAGTTAACATGTCCTATTTATGTCGGTTATTTTTCAGGTAAATTTTGTTTTGTGGCCATGCTGTGCAGCATGTGGGATCTTAGTTCCCCCACCAGCGATTGAACCCTCGCCCCCTGCAGTGGAAGCACGAGGTCTTAACCACTGGACCGCCAGAGAAGTCCCAGTAATTTTTTTTAAATTTATTTTTGGCTGCGTTGGGTCTTTCTTGCTGCGCACGGGCTTTCTCTAGTTGCGGCGAGCGGGGGCTACTCTTTGTCGCAGTGCGCAGGGTTCTCATGACGGTGGCTTTTCTTGTTGCGGAGCACGGGCTGTAGGCGCACGGGCTTCAGTAGTTGTGGCACGTGGGCTCAGTAGTTGTGGCCCACAGGCTTAGTTGCTCCATGGCATGTGGGATCTTCCTGGACCAGGGATCGAACCTGTGTCCCCCTGCATTGGCAGGCGGATTCTTAACCACTGCGCTACCAGGGAAGTTCCCCCGGTAAATTTTTTATTTAGGTTAAAAAAGAAAGCACTGAGGCCTCAAGTAGGTTTAAGCTCAAACTACACAGTGTGCTAGAGGTCTGGGAAGGGAGATGTGGGGGGATTTTACCATATGAGAACATGTGTAGTCCAGGAAGGACACATGATGGAATCTCAGAGGTCTAACTCCCGACAAATCTAATGTCAGACTTTAGCATCTATTTCCACTGAGTGTCCACTGCACCTCCATAGGCTCTAAAGCACTGCTAGAGATGGCGGTGTGACTTTGATTTGAGTCAAGGAAGTGTTTCACCACATGAAGAAACAAATGATGAGGTTGTTCGCTTGGAGTTTGCGGTTGCAGTCTGCTCAGCGTGAGCTGTAAATACACAAGCCGTTTTTCAAAATCTGTGACACACTGAAAATATCTCATGTTCAACAAAAGCAACAAACCAAATGCACAGACATATGCCAGCCGTCTGCCACCCTCCTCAGTAGGAGGGCTTGAGAGATACGCTTCTAACTAAACTACTCTGTTTGAGAATCGCCTCAGTCTCATGGCTGAGAATTTTGCTAATGACACACTTGACTCAAAGACATGTAATATCAGAACTTCAGAATAGAGGAATGTTTAAGTGATAGCCCATTTTTGCAGGTAACAGCTTATAAAATACTGTGAAATAAACAGCGAAGATTGTTCTCTGTTTGGGTGTAATTATATACAGTTTTCGATTCCTTTCACCAAGCATATGTTGAGCACCTGTTGTGTTAAATTCCAAGCTACAAAGATGAATTAGCTCTGATCTGTGCACACAGGGCTTGGAGTTCATTGAGGGGACCAGGCTGCATGGTGTGTGAATGATGTCGTGGAGCACAGAGGAAGGAGGCTCGTGCAGGCGTCAGGGCACTCGGAAGGTTTGGGAGGAGCTAATGCCAGAACTGAGTCTTGCCAGGCAGACAGGGTGGAAAGGAAGGACATTTCAAGCGGACATAAAAGTGCACAGACATTCAAGAGCCCAGAGTGTTATCTTTTATTTTTTACTCGTTTGGGCTGCGCTGCACAGCATGTGGGATCTCAGTTCCCCGACCAGGGATTGAACCTGTGCCCCCTGAAGTGGAAGTGTGGAGTCTTAACCACTGGACCACCAGGGAAGCCCCAAGAGCCCAGAGTTTTTAGAAGCTGCAAATAGTTCCAAAAGGTTCAACTGGATTTCTACTTCTGGCCAAGATGGAGTGACAGCGACTGGCTTTACCCTCCTCCCTCTGAAACAATTTCCAAAGGAGGAAAAATGCAGAAAACAAGTGTTTTCAGACACTGCATACCAGACAGCAGAGGACAATGGTCCCTGAGAGGGGGGAGACAAATGAGATGAGCGCCGTGATTGTCTCAGCTTCCTGCCCGGAGAGTCTCCAGGGGGCACCTTAGAGAACGGGAGCCAGCGTGGAGCCTGGGTGTCTGGGGAGGCCCTGGCATGGAGATCTCAGGCAGCATCACAGGGCGGGGAGCACGGCCCAGGGACAGAGCCCCGGAGACCTGCACAGGGTCCCCGGAAGTCTTCAGGTGAGTACTGATCTGCACCTGAGTGTGGGGAGGCTACTCAAGGGTAGGGTCAGAGGGAATAATCTTGGAAGGAAGAACCTTGAAATTCACAGGGCATCAGGTAGAGTATGCATGAGAGCATTGCCTCAGTGGAATGGCAGAATGAGCTCCAGAATAAAGGCTGTTCTCATCCTGCCTGACAAAGTTTAAGAGAAGCGTTGAAACGATTGAACTGTTTCCAAGTCATTTAACTGCTTCCCAGAATAAAGCTCAAGAAGACATTTATGGGAATAGAAAGATATCCAGCACCTAAGAAGGTAAAATTCACAACATCTGGCATCCAGTGGAAAATGACCAGGCATGGAAACAAGCAGGAAAGTACAATGAATAATGAGGAGAAAAAGCAATCCATAGAAGCAGACCCAGAGATGACAGAGACGTCAAATTAGACAAAGAGAGAATTAGTGGACAAAGACATTAAAACAGTTGTTATATTAATAATTATATATGGTTATATATTCCATACACTTAAGAATCTAAACAAAAGATTAAGCTCATTAAGTAGAGAAATGGAATAAAGTAAAAAACCAAGCAACTTCTAGACACAAAAAATATTATATCTCCAGTGAAAAATATACTGGATGGCATTAGTAGCAGATTAAGACACAAGTGAAGAAAAGAGTAGAAATGCATAGTAATAGAAACTTTCCAGAATGAAAAACAGAGAAAAAAGGTTGAACGCAAAATGAGCAGAGCATCAGTGAACTACAGCACAGCTTCAAATTATGTACATTGTAACCCTGTATGTGAGGCCAAAGTTGATTGATTGATGGGCGGATACCTTGGCCCTGGCCAGGCCAATGACTTTCTTCTTTGGGATTTTGAACTGAAGACCCAGAAAGAATCAGGTCATTCTTGCTCTGTATGACTGAAGCAGGCAAAATGGAAATCTTCGCTGTTTCCCACCAGGTAGATGGAGAAGCAGAAGAATTTAGTCTGCATCAAGGGGAGCTATGAAACAGATAAATGGGGGAATGTAGAGGTATAATTTGGAGAGAGAAATCATCAGGATTTTAGGTCCTGGTTCCAGGTCTTTCTGATCCTAGCTGTACTGCTATCCTGTTCAGATTCTCCTGAGATTCCATGAAATATGGTAGGTTTCTTTTTGTTGTTGTTGTTTGTTTGTTTGTTTTTGGTCACCTATAATGAAAAAGGCCTCAGGAATTCCCTGGTGGTCCAGTGGTTAGGACTCCACACTTCTACTGCAGGGGCATGGGTTCAATTCTTGGTCAGGGAACTAAGATCCCACAAGCCGTGCAGTGCTGCCAAGGAGGAAAAAAGAGATCCCACAAGACGTGCAGTGCTGCCAAGGGGGAAAAAAGAGATCCCACAAGCCGTGCAGTG